>NW_019175955.1:71009-90829 GCF_002260705.1 Seriola dumerili
TGAAATAAAAATATCCGATTCATCCGGTTGAAATGTAGAAACACTTTATTTTAAGAGCTTGAAGAAGTCTGTCATGCAGAGAAAACAAATGAATCAGTCAAAGTTTCCATATTTTTTCATAGCCTAGCCTGTTAGCTTAGCTTGACCTCTGCCTGCACGGCAGAGAGAGAGAGAGACAGACAAGAGAGAGAGAGAGAGATTTTACCTGTGAATCATATTGTGAGAGTGAAGATATGCTAATCCCTGCAGTGCACCGTGGGTAATAGCAGCTATTTCAACTTCCTGGAGCGGCTTTTTGTGAACTGTGAAGACAGAAAGAGTAGAAGAAGAGACAACAGGCTGGATATCAGACAAAGTTCAATAAACGCGTGGTGTTTCCAGTCAATGAGTAATCGTGTTAAATAATCATGATCATTATTTTCCTCCACTGACCTTCGAGGAGGTCTGAGGCCGAGCCGAGGCAGTACTCCATCACCAGCTGAGGGAGAGACGATTCAACATGGCGGTCACAGAGCCACAGGTAGCATTTATATCAACACACATTTCTCACTTTCATACAGATCTCACGGGAATCATCCGTAACAAACACAATAAGAAAAGGCAACAACTGCCCCTGTCCTTGTTTCAAGCCTGAGATAATGTGTTGGTTAAACAGTTAGTCAACAGTCTTGGTTATCAGTTAATCATTAAAGTTGCTTATTAAGTAATTACACGTTAAAGATTTGCTCCTTTTCTTTGTACATAAAAAATGTTGTAAATCTTTGGGATTTAGAGGCTGATGATTGGACAGTTATTTGGATATGTCACCCTAGACTCACAAACACGAGCTTTAATTTGTATTTCCAATGTGGAAAAGACATTTCCAGAAGCTAATGACAGTATAAAACTCACCCATGCCGTGTGTTCTTTCAGGTAACACCCCCGGTACTCGATAGTGTTCGGGTGGCGAAGTTTCTGCAGGAACTTCACCTCTTTAATGATGTCCTGCCATTTCTGCACATGAACACACACAACACTCAGTCAGACCTCATCCTGCTTGTTGTTACTGGAGAAATGTTTATTTAATGTTATTACATAATCACATAAAATACAAACTTCAGGGTTCATATTTATAGTATCAGGATAAAGACGATGGAGTCACTTTAACACTATATAAATCGTCAAGGACATTTAAAAATGAACTGAAGGAGTTTATTAGTGATTTTGATGATGATCATTCAACTATCAGAGAAATGGATAATCTGAGAAGATGCATGGGGAGGGAGAGACTTTAAAATCTACAAGGAAATGTTAGTTCCTCACCTCGTTTGTTTGCTTGCCGCTGTACGACATTTTCTTGATGGCCACCACCTCATTGTTTCGCACATCTCGGGCCTGGAGGATGAAACACAAACACATTTACACATGTGAACTCAAGAAACCAAGTTACTCAGAGAAAATATGCTTCGCAGGTAATCAGATAACAACTTTTTTTTTTTCTCTGGAAAATTTTCCTGGAATCTTAAGATCTTCTGCAGGAACGCCCTGATCACACCAGGAACAATCACAATCTGATCTGCTCCGCCGGAGTGGCACCTCAGTGGTGGTAACGAGGAAGGGAGCCGTTTCTTTCACTTTCTCCGCCCAGATTTATGAACCAAGCCACGACATTCATTCGGTTCGAAATTAACGTCGACGTCCACTTCAGGCTCAAGACGCTCCATTAAGGAGATTTAGCCGAGGCTAGTCAACGTTAGCTCGAACCAGGCTTGAACAAGCTGCATTATGCGCAAACACGGACTCTACACGCAGACCAGGATAATGGATTGTCGAAAAGAAGATCATGTCACAGAAAGAAAGGAAAACAAGCAGCGGAGCAAACCCTGCTGATGAGGGTGGCCTCCTCATTTTTATTTTATAGGGACAATGCTATTTAACATAGTTTCAAAACGAGGTATGAAGCTAATGTGTTGCACAAGGATTTTTATAGCTATTGCTAATTCTCGACTCCGGTCCGTCGTTGGGCTTTTACATGTGTGATGGAATTAAAACATTCAAGAGCAAAACCAACAGAAAACAGACAACACAACTGATAATACACTACAATTAGCTAAAGACATCCACAAGAACAGTCAACAACTAGCTACAAGTATTCAAACTGGTTAGCTTTTAGCAGCACTTAACCTTTGTTGTAAAGGAATGTCCCGTATAATACATGATTGGCCCGTAATTTAAAATAAAATGCTTTAAAATTTGCCCCATATACTTGTACGCATCATTTCATTAATGAACCATGTCCTCGAAGTGTCGAGAGTGATGTAACATCAAGTAAAACCAAACCTGTTACAGCTACAAGTTGATTAGAGAAGTTAACAAGCTCTGTGTGCTGTGAGAAAATACACCAATGCTCATCTTCTTCAGGTGAAGTCGGCAGAACAGCGCTCTGATAGCTCACCTGGCAGCGCGCATATCATCACAGTTTACTCATTACCGCAGTGGCACAGGTTCGAGTCCATTAAGCTTCACAGTTCTGCAGCATCAGTTACCATGGTTACTGAGCAGGGACTCCTGTGAGCCACAATGATGGAGCAGAACTCTGACTTATGTTAGAGAGGCTTAATAAACCAGGATTGTCCTTCATCTGCCTTGATGGAATCGGCCCCTGGTCGCTGTAAGTCCATGTTTTTAGCAGGTGAGTCGCCTCATTACTTGAACGGCAGGTGATGCTCACTTTGGAAGCATTACCCACCAATTCTAACAGAGAGAGAGCATTCAAATTTATCTCACATGGTTCTTAAATTGGACAATTTTTCAGGGGTGGGAACCGATTATTTGGACTTCTAGAGGTTATTTTGGAGAAGTTTTTGAGTTCAGAATTGATTATGTTAATTATGTCTCATTTCTCCTGCTGCCCTGCCCTCATGGGGATACTCTGAAGTCTCTGTCCCGCACATGAACACATATATAAAACTCTGATTAGAAATGAGAACACATGTTCAAGAAACCAGCGCTCTCCTGGAGAAACCAGGTTTCTCTACTCCCCCACGCTGATGATAGAAACCAGGTTTCTCTATAAGGGTGTGTAAACAAGAGCAGCAGCTCTAACAAAAGCACTATCATCTTTGTGGCCCATTATTCATCTGTTATTGCACAAAATACACAACAAGGGTATTTTCATCACACAAGGAGCGATTACATTTACTGAGGAATTTTCCTTAAAATTCTGTTTGAACGACATGTTGAGACTTGAACAGGACGACCTAACCATGTGCCTTTAATTCTTTAAATGCTGCTTTTCTGGTTTGTGTGAAGCCACCGTCATCTATTAGTGACACTAATCTGAAATCTGGTTTCTCGTCAGCCTGATTCTGCATCTGATTTTTCACCATCCTTTCGAGAGTAGAGGCTGCACGTGAATTTTAAGACCATTTGGTGGTGCCAAAAGACCGATCCGACGTGTGCAGTGAGCCCAGAACAAAGACGGACACGATGATCCGTTTGTGAACCAAACTACATGATTTATTTTTGGGATAAAATGCTTATATTTTCTCAGAGCTATTCCAAACGCTTAATCCTCCAAAGGGCTTAATCCTAAATCCCAAGTGAGGATGCTGCTATCAGACACCAGACGAAGTCATGTTGCTCTGTGATGACACTGACAACATGGAGTCCTACCCCGGACTGTAAACAGCTGAATGATGCATCGTGGCCGTTTCTACTGAGAAGAATCCCTAAAAATAGAATTATATTATACGACCTTCTTAAAAACAACAATTTTAAACATTAAATAAGGTTTTTTAATCCCTGACTGATTCTGGCGGTGGTCATTCAAGGACACTTGTCCCCTCCGACCTGCAGAGTTCACAGTCTGGAGGAAATACAGTATAAAGCAGTTAAATTGATGTAAATTGATGCACATCATCTATTTCTGTAGCACATCTCTAATGGCCTTTTAAGGATCCTCTGAAACTCAGACACTGAGTGAGGCAGTGAGAACAGTGTGGAGGTGTTAGTCTACCACAGCCTGAGGAAGATTTTACAGGTAAAAGGAGATGCACGGCCTCGTACAGACACGTTGTGTTCCCACTGGTTTCTTGATTAGTTGGGGAAAAATTCAGATTCAGTTTCTTTCTTTATTTGTTTACACAATGAATTGTATAGAACATTAGGACTTTCTTCTTTTTAAGAGTTTTATATTTAAGTTTTCTGAAATAGAAATGGATACAGGAGCTGTTTCATCCCACGTATTTATTTTTATTTATCTTTTTTTGTGACTTATTGGTTTGAATTGGGAAGAGTTTTCCTTTCTCATTAAGTAGAGCTATTGTATGTGTTAGATGGGTTGTGTGTTGTGTACTGAGAGTCTCAGTGTGAGTATGAACGATATGGATGTGTATTGATCCGTCTGTTGTCACTGAAGTATTGTTTATGAATCTGAACATAAACTCAGCACCAAAAAGCAGGAACAGCACGGTAAGTATCTTATTGCTTTAAACTTACAGGAAACTATCACATATTCTGACCATTTATATGTTTGGGCTTCTACCAGCTTAGACTACGTGGTTTGCTCTGGTTCCAGATCTCTGAATCGCTGTTTCCACCAGCTGGAGAAACTGTTCACCAATTACATCTTTGTAGGTTGAGGTTAAGAATGTTTTTACCTGCTACGTCTATGAAACATAGCAACAGAAAAGTGGCCACAAGAAATACAAGGCAGACAAAACAGCAACCCCTCAACAATTCTGAGATTCTACATTTCTTCTTTAGTGTAAAAAACATTAAAATTACTCAGAGTTTAGATTCTATTTGTGGCGGCAGCTGAATCAGCTGATGTAAAACGAATAAATACTCTCCACTTTACACACAAAACTGGTTAAAGCTCCATCACAACCTCTTGTCGGATGGTTGAATTACTCCGTCCAAACTGCTTGTCGGAAAGATTGAAAACGTTAAAATAACTGCTACCACAGTTTCCTGTCGACTGAAAGTGACGCCAGCCTCGACTGGACGAAGACATGAAGACGACGACCGGCTGAATGGAATAACTGGAGTAAAAGGGCTGATACAGTCTGATCATCAGACTATAGCTGGTTCAGATTACCTCGAAGTGAGGAGGTCATGCTCACAGTAAAGACACCCTGGACTACACAAACATTTACTGCCACAAAACAGATGGACTTTAACGTCATACTCACAAAATACACCGCTCCGAAGCTGCCATGGCCGATCTCACGGAGGTCAGCGAACAGCTTCTCGGGATCATCTTTGCAGAAAAGATCTGCCACCTCCGGGTCTTTCAGATTGCCCGCCCGTGCACTCGAGGGCATGGCCAGGGCCTGTGAAGCAGAGGAGAGACGGCTGTGAGGAGCGATCAGGATCCAAACAAGGAGCTTCAGACATCACATCATACCTCAAAATACCAGCCTGTTTTAGACATTTCAGCTTTAAACAAACACTTAACAGGAACAGAAATATTAGTTATTCTAACTGATGTATTGAACCCGCTGCCAATCACTATGGGAGTCGCAGCAGACTCCAGTCCTGCCGCCTTAATGTTGGTGGAGGGAACCCTTTGAATTAAATTTGGATCTTGGACCATGTTCCCATATTGTTTTAGAGGGATGTGACGCGTCTGTTTTCCACTTCAGTCGGGCAGAAAACCATCTAATTAATGTGTTAAACATGCTGGAAACTGCGTTCTTGTACTCTTGTAAAATGACCCACTTCCGAAACCCCCTCACATCTTATCAGTTTCCGTGATACTCCACAAATCTGTGGTGCAGGTCTCAAAGATCCTGTAGTATTTGAGGAATGTCATGACTGGCTGCTTTTGGCCAAAACAGTTTGGAGTCATCTGTGCACCTCTGTGGTGATTGAAAAAACAACCGTTATCTCCCACAGTTGATCTATCTGGGACAGTTACCAGCTGACAAGTCATGACACGAAGACAGCCGACAGTTACAGGGAAGGCCGGGATGTTTACCTGGAGAGAGCCACTCACAAACACGGAGAGAAAACGACGCAGAGAAGAAGAGTGTGACACGAACAGCTGAGAGCGAGCGGGAAACAAAATGGCTGCTGGTGCTCACAAAGTGCACTTCAATATGAATGGTTTTCAATTATTAACTGTTCAGAACTTGTGACATCAAAAGCATAAATGATGTGAAAGTGATGAAAACAGCTTCAAGAAGAAGAACAGAGTTTCACCAACTCATTAACTGAGAGTCTAACTGGTGACAGTGTCTCTCTCTGTGAATTAAAGATGCAAAATATAATGTCAGACCTGTCACTCCACAACCTTATATATTTGTACTTGATGTATATATTTTATGGTTATTTTTGGTTTTATTATGAAAGGGTGAGTGAGAGAGAGACAGGAAAGAGATGCAGTAAAGGGCCTGAGTTAGATCTGATCCCAGGCCACTTCAGTAAGGACTGAGCCGCTCTACCAGGTGAGCACCACTTACTGGATATTTAGATAAAACTATAATAGATACAAAAGTTGGGTATTTAATTTAAAATATAGTACAAGATTGATTTATCTACAGGTTCTTCTCTTCTCTTTTTGTCAAAATTAACATTGTCAAATGTCTAACGGTGCAAAACTGATTCAACAACTAATCATTGCATCTCTAATTTTACAACAAAAAGATACCCATTACAATTTCCCAGGACACAAGTTGTCATATTAAGTGAATGTTTGTTTTATCCAACTGTGTAAAACACAAAGATTCAGTTTAACACAGAGAACGTTTAAGAAGCTAGAATCAGTGAACTGTTCCTCAGATTTGATTTAAAAAGTGATTATCAAAATCGTTGCCCATTCATTTGGTTAAACACATAATTGTTTCAGCTCTAAACTACCTGAATTAAACTGTACGTTTCCTCTCACGTGTCCTTCACACAAGGAACCAAGAGGCCGGGTTCAGGCTGAGGATAAACCATGAGAAAATCACAGTCATCTTTTAAACGTCTCGACCATGAAGGTTGTCATGAGACTGTAGAGGATATAATGACTCACATTCTGATAGAGGCGCCGAGGCCTCGTAACACAACGACTGTAAAGAGGTTAGTGCGCCGTGCAGAACTTACAATATAGAAATTATATGTAATTAATCATTACAATCCAACTAGCAGTATTATGTTTTACAGATAAAGTACAGCAATGCAGGTTTTCTGTAGAGCTGACAAGGACTATGGAGAATGTAATTATATCATTTTAAACCAATAAAAAATTTTTCAACGGAAACTGTTGGTTTTAAAAAAAGATGTACTTTGATTTCATTATCATTTAATCACATAATTATTTCTTCCATTAAAAAGGGAAAAATAAAAGCCCAAGGTGGTATTATAAAATGCCTTGTTTTCTAACCAGCCCCAAACCGAGATATCATTATCATTATTGATTAATCTGCTGATTACTTTTCTGATCAATTGATCAATTTTGTCTGGAAGAAGTTAGATAATAGTGAGCCCAGCACAGGGTCTAAAAACATCCCAAATTTGTTTGAAAAATAACAGGATTCATAAAACCATCAAAATAAATCAACCAGGGCAAGAAGAAAAATAATGAAGAACAATAAAGAGTCTTTATATACATTTAATTACATGCATGACACTTGTGTTGTCTCGTGCATCTGGAGATCAGAGAGCAGCAGAAAGGCACTGACAGCGCTCCGGTTCTTCACCATGACGGACCAACTCAAATCAAAGATCGGTATGAATAAATCCATGACAATCTAAAGATGAGCCAAGCTGAGCTTCAAATCAAATCATCTGACTAAATCAGCCCATTCAATGTAATCTCAGCCAGCACACGGAGCCGAGCTTATTGACAAATGCAACATCTTTTTATAATGGGGTTGATGTAGATGCTCATCCTTGAGTGTCAGCTGGAGCCCTGAGGAGAGCCGGCAACATAACCAGGCCTCTGTGATCTGGTGAATGCATGAAAACTCGGCCCCAGGGTCCCTGTTTAATGCAGCGCTGCGAGGCTTGTTCCTTTTAAAGCACTGCTGTGTAAACGTGCTAGTAAATCTGTGCTAGACGAGGACACAAGATCCCCACTCTCCCACCCCCCAACCCAGCATTCCTTAAAAACGGCAAACCAATTTTCAATTTTATGTGTGCGTGTGTGTATGTGTTATGTGTGTGTGTGTGTGTGTGTGTATATATATATATATATATATATATATATATATATATATATATATATATAATGTGGCACTCAGTGGCCTGATGGTGTTCAGTATGAGGCAGGAAGCAGACGCCTGCAGCTACTGTATACAGTCAGAGGAAAAACAACCGATGTGAAAGACAAAAATGTGCAGCAAGTTTTTTCAGAATTAGAAAAAGAAATGGGGCATCCTAGTTGCCTGAAGAGCACCCTGTGTGACTGATGTTCTCGCTTCAGATCTTCGTTGTGTCATTTCCCTTTTGCATTTTCAATCACTCTACACTATGAATTTTCACAATAAAAAAAGGTATTACAACAAGAAAACAATTGCAACCTTCAAATGGGGTCACATTGAGCATCTTAAGAGTCCATATAAATGACCCAATGTTGTGTTGTTCATGGCTAAACGGAAACTTTCTGAGTTTGTGAATTGGGACATTAACTGTCACTGTTGTTGTCTACTGTTTTCTGATCCTTCAGCTTCACACTGAAATGCAAAACCCACAAAATCATTCACCATTTTTTTTCAATGAGATGACGTCTTGCGGTATCTATTTTTGTCTTTTTCCGAGGAACAGGGTTGTTCTCAAAAGTTTAAGCACACGACACTGGGGAAGCAAGTTTCCTCAACTTCATATGTGGAAAAAACAAACACACTAGTTCAATCAAGTTAAATTTAAAGACAGCATAAGCAGCACTAAAAAACAGGGGAGGGAAAAAGGGAAACAAAGCCCCAGACAGTTCTTTTTAAACATAACGAGTGACGTGAAATTTGGTGTGTCAGTGGTGCCGGATGACCAAGATCACATGGCTGAACTCAGCCCTGACTAGGAAAATGTTTTGCATAAAAGAAGCTCATTGTTGTGAATGTGTAACACACAGTGGGTATAAATGTATTGATTGGCACCATTAACCAACACCTCAAAAAAACTACCTTGAGGTGATTTCTTTTTTCTTTCTATTTTAAAATACAAATGGCTGAACACAGGCAGTGAGGGTCCAGAGTTTTAAATAAAGTCCACACTATAGCATAAACACTGAAACATCTTCAAGCTGCATCACTAATGGCATTCAACACATGAAAACTGAAACTGTAATATTGCAAATGACAAACTAATCTTAGCTACAGGAACAGACAAAGTGAAAGCTGAATGCTTTCCCATATTTCGATGCTAAATCTCCTGAAGCACATGTCGCCTTTATATCAAACTGAATCTCTCCAAAGTTATTTCACAGGAAATAGGGACACTTGTGATGTGTGGCTTTGATTTAAGTTTATATAAGCATTACATCAACCTCTGCCCCAAGACGGAAACCCCAGATCTAGTTAGTTTTGTTTGGACACTGCAACACCATAAATGGCCTCCACTCCACCCTGTCAAATACCTCATCAACAGACATCACTGTTTTTCAGCTGTTAACAAACATTAAACATCATGTCTCTCAGCAGCTCAACGAACCAGATGTTAGCAAGGCTGATATGTTGTTTGTTGAGGTTAATGCGAGACATTAAAATCCAGGATTCAGTCCTCCTGAAAGCAACTCCTTGCATCATATAGAAATTATACTGTTTATTTTAATAACATTGGCATATGCTGATAAATGTTGAAGTGGCTACAAAGGTAATCCTACATGACAACAGCAGCTGATGTTAACTAGAGCTGAAACAATTACTCGACTGATTGGTTGATTAAAAGAAAATCGACACCAATTTAGATCAAATATTTTAAACATAAATTGTGAGATAAATGTCATATACTCGCTGATTTTAGCCTCTCAAAAGGGGGAACACTTGCTGCTTTCCTCTGTCATGTATCATTAAATGAATACTTGGGATTTTAGGACTTTAAAAAAGACGCCACCTTCAGCTCAGACATTTTTTTTTTTTAGTTTCACAGACCAAACGAATTAATCGGAAAAACAAAAGGTAGACGAATGTATAATGAAAACAATCGTTAGTTGCAGCCCTGATGTTAACATTACCGGGTTTGGGCAGATGTAATCAACAGACCCACAGCAAGAAACGCAGTAAACCACAGCACACCGTTTGATAATGTCTGTCCTAAAACAGCTTTGTGTTGCTGAATTCTCTCTCAATTGTGCATCTTAACGGTTTGCTCGGTATGAGGAGAATAAACGTTGGAATCAGCTAAACAAATGAATAAATGCAGATTAAAAACACCCATCACGGAAGAGCTACAAGATAACGGTTAGCTGTGGTAAATTTAAGATGATTCTCGTGTAACTGAAGGCCTCTGGAAATAAATCAAAGACCACTGGGCGTCCCCGGACCCAAGTTTGAAAACCTCTGGAGCAGCTAACGGGGTTAGTTAGCTCGGCAGCTAGCCGGGCAGCTAAGCTAATGTAGCGTTACTTACCGCGGCTTATTGTGGTTCCGCTCTGGACCGAAAAACAACTGTTAGCAGCCGAGCTAGCGAGCCGCTATCCTCATAGCCCGGGTTTCTTCTCGGTAGATAGTCAACACGACATTCGGCCCATTCCCACCGATGTCCCTCCTGATTCCAGAGCCACAATGAAATTAATTAATGGTTTCCAAATTACACCGGCTGAAATAGAAACTTTAAGCTCGCCAGTTGTCTCTCTAACGTTACTGGGTTACTAGCCTTAGCTAATTGGCTAGCTTAGCTTTGATAGCTTGGAGCTAACGTTAACATTAGCTGTTCTGCGGGGTGTGGCTGGTGTTTCTCCGCGGTGCCCCACTTCCAAGCATATTGTCCTGTAACACCAAAGCTTTTTAAAATATACTCTTAAAATCTGCCTTAAAATCTGCGCCCCATCCTGAGGCTAGACTTGTTTCTCACACCGTTTTTGTTCTTGCTAAATACAAGATGGCACAGACTGGTGGGGCGGGACTCGAGTGTTGACCGGAAAATGGTTGTTCTGTTTCCTGTGAGGTTTCCACTTCACAAATAAAAGGGTATAAATAAATCGACCTAGATAATATTAATAATCTAGTACAAAGGCTCGAAGGCTTGATTTAATGATCTTTTCTTTTTTTTTCTTATAACACTCCATATCTTTTAGCCACATTGCATAATGTTGATGAGCTGCACTTCATGGACTTTGTGTGTGAACTATGAAAATGAAGCAAGAATGAAAATCCAAGTATCAAATTGTGTATTACAAAAGTACTTCTCCACTATCAGGTTGCTGCTCAAATAAATTCAAGACTGAATTACCAACCTGGGGCCCCTAAAGGTCCATGCATGAAGTATAATTCTTCTGCAGTTGTTCACGTTGTATAATGGAAAATGCCAGTTTAGGGGGTATCGCCTAATGTCATTGTCCTAATTATGCTGAGTGTAAATGTATGTTGACGTTTGTGAGCTCGTCCTTCATTAGCCGATGCTGCCTAAACGCTGTTTACGCGCTGCGTGTGTCATTGTCCCATTTAATGAAGACGTACAATTACATTCAGCGCAACAAAGCGTCAGTTTGTTCCCTTATCCAACTGGTACAATGAAAATTGAACAGGCATGTCGAGAGCCGGAAACAGAGACAGTTCGTCTTCAAAGTAAAGGTTGCGTGTTTTGAACAAACGTGCTGGCTGCAGTGGTCAATTTAGCTAAGCTAAATAAAAAAACTAACTGTAAAAAATGAACACAATTCATAACTGTTATTGGTGTTTAACTGCTAGCCCACATCTGGAATACATTTTCAATGAACTCTGGAATTATTATAGAGTCTTAAAACTCATGTATGTAGCTATTCATCAATTTATTAATGTGATTAAGGTTACTTAATCTGTTACTTTGGGTATTTTGATTTTTTTTTAACTTAAATTATAATGTATACTGATGTTGGAAGTGGGGTCACATGACTGCTGGACTGAAGAGCAGCAGGAGAACAGGTGTGCTAACTGGGCAGCTCATACAGGTGCCTTGCATGTTCTTCTGAGCTCATCCTGTTTGTCCTTCAGTTCAGCTGCTTCCCTCTGTCATTTCACCTTTGTTTCCTTCATTATATTTATATAATAATTATTATTAATATTATATTATATCTTAATTCATATTTATTTTGTTGTTAAGTAGTACATTTAATCTCCTTGGTTTGTTCTCACACATATATTTAAAGTGAGAATGTATGTACTGATTTTTGATTCAGAATTGTTCATAGTTGTTGTTTGTTTAAGATAATAATTGAATAATTGAATTGCACATTATTATAGAATTTGATCCCTATGTCCACTTTTATTTGTAGAAATATAACCACTCACACCTGACTGACTGCAAGCAAAAAATTAAATAAACTATACAAAAGAAAATTGTAAAAAACAAACAAACAAAAAAAAACAGTCAAATCACTGGCAGCAGTGGCTGCCAAAGATAAACCATAAAATTAAAGTAAAATATCCTAATTCAAATAAAGTGTAAATACAATGATTTTTTTTAAGATTCAGATACAGATTCTAATTTATTATGATCAAACCCCTTCAGTAAAGTGAATCCACTAAAGTTTCTGCAGAGAAACTTTTTCCTAATAATAAAATTAAGTGTCAATCAATTAAATATTAACACATGCTTAATATTGTAAAGTAAACATTTTGTTTTGGAAGACAAAGTAAAAAATACTGTGTAAAACAGATTAAAATCGTCTCAAACTTCAACTTGCAGTATTTGTGTCAAGATTTAATCTTTAAGTGTAAAGTAATGTTAAAACCTGTAGAAGCACAATCTAAATACAATATTTACTGATTCAGATTCAGATCAATTTTCTTACATTTCCCATAAAATATAATATACTGAAGAAATGCAAAGTAAACTGTTGAGTCTCTGTATGTAGTCTTTCAACTAAAGTGGGGTTGGAAACTTAATCACAAATAACATACACACCACTATTGACTTTATAACACTTTTATTTAATATATTCAGATGTAAATTTACAATATCAACCAATTATTCACAAATAGTTCTTCCGAGCCCCGGGATGATCTGAAGAACTGAAACTGGCATTTCTCCATTGGTCTATCTTCCTATAATGAGGAGGTGATGATGTCACCTCTTTTTAGCTTGTATCTTCCAATTCAGTTTTATCTTGTTTTCCACAGTATTCTACATATAGTTCTGACAACACATGTGGACAAACGTTATACTATCTTTTATGTCAGAATCCCAACTATACAGTGTATTAATAAGTCAAATCAAAACATACCACAAAGGTCAATGAATCTTTACCAGAAGTGACGGTGCAACGGAGCAGATGAAGAAAAATCCACCTTCAAACTGCCAGTAATCAGCTGGATCCTTGGAGCATCTGGGGGGAAGAACGATATTTAACACCAGTGAGTAAATCAATCAGTTTATATCAGGTGTAAATATGTGTGTTTGGAAGAGTGCTACCTGCAAGGCTGAAGGACAGTTGCACAATGCATCACAGCATCTCGCCCGGCAGTTCTTGATCTCAGCAGACTGGAAAGAGACAGAGAAGGTCATGTTTATCAAATTACTTTATTGTACTTATTTCATAACTAGTTAAGGAACACTACGTTAGAGATGAAGATAGCACCTGTGATCAGAGCAGTATGTTACTTACTGGGGGCTAAGTCCGCAACTGGGGGCGCGAGCTAGCCGCCGGGCGGCTAACTTCAACTACAATAAGAAGTTACTCCTCACATGTATGATATTAGCATGTAAGACTAATGTAACAGTTGTGGCAGCTAACCGTGTTAGCAGCATCTTCGCACGGCTCAGCCAGGAGCCTGTTGCTGTCAGGTTGCCGATGCAGGTGGGTGTACTTGGTGTCCTCGAGGACACAGGTCAGCTCCACCCAGGGGTGGACTGGGACAAAAATTCAGCCCTGAACATTTCTGTCCAGACCAGCCCAATACATTATCAGCGGACACTGCATAGAAGTCCACTAATCTCGCGGCATCTTCTCTCATGCATACTGCAAAGGAGAGTCATATTCCTTGATAGCAGTTAACAAATAAAGCATTTAACTATGAACTCGAGGACTAAAATTGACAGCTATAGCAATAAATCAATCAATCAATCAATCTTTATTCATTATAGTGTCAAATCACAACAGAAGTTACGTCATGACTAGGGGTGGGACGAGCCTAACGGGAAGAACCCGTATGCTCCCCTTTCAGTTTTTAGTCTGTGAAACCACAGAATAATGTACAAGATAAAAGATTAGTTCATATTGACCGAAATGAAACGTGCTGCATTTGTTGGTTATATAGTGTGTTTACAATGAATTCTTATCATACCTCTAGTTGTTTACTCTTCATTTCCTTGCATTTAAATTTCATAATATTCATACTGTATTTTTGCATTTTCATATCTATCTTCACAATTGAATATACACACACAACAGATCTAACATGTTTGATTATAAAGAACTGGTATGATCTAAAGGAATTGTCCTATCGCATGTTTGTCTGTATCAGGACCAGAAGTCCAGTCTAATCACCAATGATGGACCAGCACCAGCCTTTTCTTCTGCATGTGGCCTCATCAATCAACCCCTTTACATCAACACCTTGAGGTATTATCCCTGCACATGACGGATATTGTCTATACTGTGATCTTTTGCACATCTTGCCCAGCAGGAGTTTTGTCATTCTAAAACACATTTGTACATAGTTTTGTAGGATTGTTTTCATTGTTGTTTTTGTATCGATATGTATCGATGTACATTTATGTTCAGTGTCACACAGGAATTTTGAGCACCACATTTTACAGTTTTGTGCTTTGCATGTGTACATAGACAGATGCTCTTCCTCTTTCAGTGTTTTTGTGTGTCTTCTTCACATGTACATGTATCATTTGTTCAGATTTAGTCATAAAGTCTTGTTTTATTACTGTATATGGTAAATGAAGTTTAAATGGATGATTGATAAATCTTTTATCTTGTGAAGTCCTAAGAATGCTTCAAAAACATTTCATAGTCAAGAGGAGCTGCTTATGTCCTTATTTTTCCTTTTGTGTTTATAGCTATGGCAGAATCACCTCGGGCCAGAACCACGCCTTACCCAGCAAGAAATGGTAAGTCATGCACATTACTCCACCCCATACATTTAGGCTCAAATCACTCAATCAATTTCTGTTAAAAGCAGTTTGTATTTTGTGTAATTGCTTTGCCACACATATCATAGTTAAATGTTTAAGATGAGTTAAAATGATATTATGTTTATTACATTTAAGTTATTGTCATATCAAATGCATCAGAAACTATGTCTGGCCTTGGATCAGGTGGTTTCCTTCATTCTGCTGGATCACAGAGGTTTAACCACAGGGTCCAATACACACTCATTATAAAAACACCAACTTCTCTCATGAAATACTCAGTCGATACGGTGTGATGGGCTAAATTCACACCTCGTTCAGTGTTCTGGTGGTCCATCTGAAAATAATAACCAAATTAATTAAATATTAGGCCTTAAAATCAGGTATTTTTGGGGGCGTGGCTGTTTGATTGATATACCTGGTCTGCAACGATGATCAGATGACGCGGCAGACCGGGAGGTCGATCACCGGAGGATCAGTCACCGGAGGAGAGTTTGGGTCGTGAGCTCTTCGTATTGAATCAGTTGTGTTGAATATTATTTTCCTCAATATTTGTGGAAGAATAATTTAGCACTGACAGTTTTGCTGTTAGTTATTTAGTTTTAATGAGTTTTCGGTTCACAGTAATTATGGCTCATTCTTCGTCACTAACAAACTGGAGAGATGATGATGATATACCGTTTTTTTCGGTAAGTAAATGTTTATTTCCTGAACGTCCTACAGTTTTAATGTGTATGATGCTAGTAAAAAAGCTAGTGCGTTTTTTCCCACGTGCTTTGACCGGAGAACGGAGACAGTTAACACTTTGCTAACCTAGCTAGCTAGCTAGCGGGTAACTTAGCGTTTGTTATGCTAACCGTACCTGGTCCCAAACATGTAAACGTTTGCAGGACAAGGATAAATATAGTTTAACTTATCTCACTCTCATGTTATTAGAAAAGGTCAGTCGCTGTTAGAATTTTCCTACATGCAGCAAAACATTCAGGTTGATCTCATTAACTTATTTTCTGTCTCCTCTTCTCGCTGGTATCGTATTGAGTTCAATACACAATGTATACTAGAACATTATCTTGTGGGGGTTGTCATTTAATACTGTAAATTCATACACAGGAGTCCTCAACTGAAGCAGGTATTCATGCACCTGTCCTGACAGCTGGTATATGTGTGTGTGATTAACTGTGATCCACCATGTCTGAACTAAAGTGTTTGTCTTTTACTGTCATTCAAAGGAATCCACACTGAAAACTGAATGACTGGTGCCCACAGAAGGAGGACCTCATGTATGGACAAAGGAGACTGCACGGACATCCTTAGTTCTCAAATGGGCTGTGATGATGATGATGCCAGAAAACCACTTCCAGTTCAGCTTCCTCTGATGAGAGGACAGACCAGCTGTTTAGACATTTGATGCCACTTCCTCTTTGTGATGTCAGTTAAAAGCAACAGTATATTGTTTATAGACAAAATATGTTAGTGTTTATTAAAATTAAATATCTCATGTAAATAGGGACACACATATAATCCTGACAATAATAAAGATTTGATAAGAAACATTACATTTATTGGTGATATTTTAGATACAAATGTCAAGTTGTTTCATACGGACATGTGAAAATTGCCATGTTCTAAGGAAAAATGGCTAAAAATAGTATGTTAGTCTTTGTAAGTAGTATTTTCTCATTTAACATCATGGCAAGAGTACTTGACTTAATGGTTTTAAGATTTGGAAACACACTTTTGCACATTTTTGTGCCATATGCATCTCATCTAATGTTGCAGACCCAAATGGCACCTGCTTCACAGAATGACTCAGCTATCGTCTATATGGGGATATAGTGGTATAGCTTTATTGCAGATCAACTTCTGTAAGTGCATGTACATGTGTGTATACATGTCTTGCTATGGTTGGGACAAATTTGTGTTTGAAACCATCAGTGTGAGGTTATTGTGGCCAGTCGTGACAGCTTCAAAAGGCTTTTTGAGGAACACCCGCAGTGACCGAGGTCAGTGTCAGGATAAGTCTCTAGACATGAATGAAACTAAAGGGAACGTCTTTTGTACAGATTGAAACGTGAGGAATGAAGTACACGCACGAGCAGCAGGCACATTCAAAAGTTCTCCAGGAATGTTCTAGTACTTTTATTGTTATCCTCCAGCGCAATCTTCCATAATTATGTCATCAGTTCTGCTCTTGTTTAACTTTCTGCATGATATAAAAATATGTTCACCTGGATTTTAAAGTGTTTTGTCTATGCTAATCAGTCTGCACGAACTTGGTAACGGGATTGGTCGGAGGAGAGAGGAGGAGCCTCCAACTCCACAGTTGGCTTCTCCTATTGGTGCGGCAATGATCCTTGCAGTCCTCACCACACCTGTAGCCGTTTAAGCATCAGAGGAAGAGAGTTTAAGAGCCTGGCCGCACATCATTAGTGGCAGCTGACATGATAGGCAGCTTGCCTCTGTACCGCCTTTGTGAACATTTGTGTGTAATTTGTGATTTGGTTTTAGATGCTGGTAGTGATTGTTGAGGACTGGACTAGGTTTAAAATTCTGATTGTTAACACCTGGTTTTATGTTGCTTCTCCTTTCCCCTAGCTGGATCATAACCTAAAGACTGGGAAGACGTTGTGCCATGACTACTTTTATGTGTGGACGCTGTGAACTGAAACCTGGCTCTGTGAGCAGTCAGTAAGTGAAATACTCTGTAAGTAAAATTTCCTGGGCTGTTTTATCTTCTTTTCTTGCAGAAATCAACTGATACTGGATGTAAGTCCCACAGTGTCGGAGGTTTTCCTTTCTCAGCAAAGTGGTTCTACAAAGGGTTGATGCTTCATGTGAACAGTGCCACATCTACTGGCCTGAATGCAAAATGGGCAAACTACAAATGTTTGTACATCACAAATTGAATGTAAGTATAAGGGAAAAGCATGATTGTATATTATATTCCAAGCATAGATTTATATACTGTCAAAGCAAATCAAAATGTTTTGTATGCATCAAATGTGTCTATCAGTCAAGTTAAGCTCAATGTCTTTGTTTTAACTTAAGTGTCAAAACTAAGTTTGCAATGTGGGTAAAGAACATGTAGCTTTACTTTTAAATGTCAGCTTTGGTGGTTGTGCTGTAAAGGTGCAATATAAGATGTGGCCAGAACATTAGTTTAAAAAGTTCAAAAATGAATTAACACTATCAACAGTGCGTGAAGCAGCCACAGTGACGATGTCATGATCAAGACCTCCATCTGTTCTTTTTCAGTTATCTACTGAAATGAGCATGGTAACCAGCCAGCACTGACCTTTCCTGTGTTGTAATACCACTTTGTGACACTAGAGGCTGCGTGAGTCAGTGGCGCCCTCAGTCCCACGAAGAACAACTTCCGGCAGAGCGTGAAGTTAGCATCACAGAAACGCAGGAATGGCTGAACCTCCCTAAAAGGTAATATTCATGAGTATCCCGCAGGACCGCTCCCGACAAGAAACCACGTTTAACAGCAAAGAAAAGAAGCAACACGAGTAACTCTCGGTGTGGCTTTCCACCGCTGAAGACGGCTCCTGAGAGTAAAGAGATGCGGTTTGATGTCGAGCTCGCAACTTTCCTGTTAGCCAGGTGAGTAGCATCAAGGTTGGCTCTTTAGCGAAAAGTATCACGAGTACAATGAATGACAAACCGTACCGACAAACATTTCAATTGGCATAAATGTATGATATTGATGTTTGCAGACGTTTTCGTGGTTTAGTAGAATTGTGCCTGTTCCTGCCGGCTGCTGTACAGCTAGTTACGTTAGACCTGAGCCAGTACAGATGCAATACCGCCTCCACCTGTCTCACCAACTGCAGAGAGTCTAGACACAGTGAGGAGGATCTAGGTGAGTAACATGCTATCATTCACTTTTAAAAGTAAGACTTGTTTATACCACTGATTAAATCAGACCCCCAGTGTATACATGTCCATACTGTTGATTCTTGATAATGAATATACCACTGACTATATTGGTTATGTATTTTACAGTATATCCATATTTGTACTACTGAATATGTTGGTTATAGAGTGCGTACATTGAATTCTTATCATACCTCTAGTTGTTTACCCTTCATTTACATTTCATAATATTCATGCTGTTACTAGTGTTCACATTGTATATATCTCAGAATATTCATACTGTCTTTATTTTCTTGCATATTCATATCTCTGTTCACAGTTTATTATACTCACACAACAGATTTAACATTTTTGAAAATAAAGAACTTGTATGATCTAAAGGAATTGTCCTATCACATGTTTGTCTGTATCAGGACCAGAAGTCCAGTCTAATCATCACCAATGATGGACCAGCACCAGCCTTTTCTTCTGCATCTGGCCTCAGCAATCAACCACATTACATCAACACCTTGAGGTATTATCCCTGCACATATCCCTGACAGATATTGTCTATACTGTGATCTTCTGCACATCCCCTAATCAATACCTTTTGCACATCTTGCCCAGCAGGAGTTTTGTCTAAAACACCTTTGTACATAGTTGTGTGGTATTGTGTTTTTATATATGGATATTTTGACTGTTGCAGTATTTTACTTTTTATTTCTTATGAATATGTAAATTGGATACTACACCAAGTCACATATCTTGTAAGTGAA
>NW_019175956.1:0-1257 GCF_002260705.1 Seriola dumerili
GACATTTTTATGACATTTTTTGCCTTAGTATACTATGTCATTTTCATGACTTTTTATGACTTTCTATACTATGACGTTTTTTTGACACTTTATGCCTTACTATACTATGACATTTTTATGACATTTTATGCCTCACTATACCATGTCGTTTTTATGACTTTTCATGACTTACTATACTATGACGTTCTTATGACATTTTAAGCCATAGTATACTATGTAATTTTTATGACTTTTTATGACTCACTATACTATGACATTTTTATGACGTTTTTTGCCTTACTATACTATGTCGTTTCATGACTTTTTAATACTTACTATACTAAGACGTTTTTATGACATTTTATGCCTTACTGTACTACGTCGTTTTTATGACTTTTTATGCTTTACTATACTATGACATTTTTATGACTTTTTATGACATACTATACTATGACATTTTTATGACTTTTTATGACTTACTATACTATATCGTTTTTTTTAACTTTTTATGACTTACTATACTATCACATTTTTATGACTTTTTATGACTTACTATACTATCACATTTTTATGACTTTTTATGACTTACTATACTATCACATTTTTATGACTTTTTATGCTTTACTATTCTATGTCGTTTATATGCCTTACTAAACTACGACATTTTTATGACATTTTATGCCTTACTGTACAATGACGTTTTCAAGACATTTTATGCCTCATTGTACTATGTTTTTTTTTCAAATTTCTATGCCTCACTATTCTGTCATTCATATGCCTTACCTATACTATCTTGTTTTTATGACATTTTTGCCTTACTACACCATGACGCTATGACTATGACACAAGATCAGCATCAATGAGGTCCAACTGTAATGTTGGCTGATTAGACCTGACTACTTCTTGGTGGTCCAGTTCATCAGTTATGATTTAACATTAAGGTGAAGTCCTTCCACGCCAACCTGTTTGATTATGGAAATCATTTTGCTGCAGCACTAAGAACCGAACCATAATAAACATCCCCAGATCAACAGCAGACTTATCTGTAATGGTTTTAGCACGTAGTTTAAACCCCCGTTTAATGTTTAATGTTTAATGTTAGGGTGAAAAACCTTTATTCTCACATTTTTGTAGTATATAAGTATTTTAGGAGGACCTGTTTGTTCTCCAGTGAGTTTAAGCTTAATTTACAGCCCTATAAAATCTGTAGATAGTAATACCAATTTAAAATCCACTCTGTCAAAACACCACATACTGTAAACTGGTCTTCAGCTGTAC
>NW_019175957.1:0-502 GCF_002260705.1 Seriola dumerili
CAAACTTCAGTTTTGTTTCCCAGGACTGTGGGTAAAATATGATTTATTTTTATTTCCAGAAAGAAAAAAAAAATGATAATGTGGAGTTGCTCCCTTGTTTCTTTCACTGTACCTACATTTAGGAACAGTGGGAACACCACAGTAGGAACCAGTGAGTTTTTTATTGGGATCTGATTCATACAATGAAATGACTATAAATCAAAGAGTCACCAAAAGCTATTTACAGCTGCAGGACAGAAACAGAGGAGAGCAAACACATGTTCTGAGACATGTTCGGGAGTAAATGTACAAAATATAATTGATCATTAAGAGATTAAGAGTAGACGATATTAGCAGAAGCAACATGTATACTTCAGAATAGTCTGCTTATCAATTTGTACATTTCATAAACTGTAAAGTTTCCATGCATCTTCATTGTCTGTACTTGTCAATATTATTTTATCAGATTCTGATTTTATGTTTTTATTTGATTTATTGCTCTTTTTGCCATCAGTTTTTTTTT
>NW_019175958.1:0-116 GCF_002260705.1 Seriola dumerili
CTGCTGTGTTATCACACATTCACACACAGTCCTCGTCTGTATACACAGATGTCCCTGTGTCTCCGACTCATACACAGTCTCTGTTTTACAGACAGACACACATGAACAGAAACTGT
>NW_019175959.1:0-187 GCF_002260705.1 Seriola dumerili
TTACATGCGTTCCATCTCTGGCACCGATCACAGCAGGTACACCGACCATGAAGCTGCTTCATTTCTCTGTCGTTGTTGAAGATCTAAAGGAAAACGTATGAATTCTCCTATGATGTCGGGTCAAAGTGCATTTATTGTTTGGTGGATGGATCGGCTTTTCTCTGTTGCCAAGTAACGCAGCGTTGCC
>NW_019175960.1:0-406 GCF_002260705.1 Seriola dumerili
ACGACAGTGTATAGTATGGCATAAAAACATCAAAAAACGAAATAGTATATTAAGGCATAAAAACATGATAGTATAGTAAGGCATAAAAATGCCAAAAAAATGACAGTGTATAGTATGGCATAAAAATGCCAAAAAACGCCATAGTATAGTATGGCATAAAAAAGTGAAAAAACATGAAAGTATAGTAAGACATAAAAATATGATAGTATAATAAGGCATGAAAATGTGATAGTATAGTAAGGCATAAAAATGCCAAAAAACGACAGTGTATAGTATGGCATAAAAAAGTCAAAAAACGTCATAGGATAGAATGGCATAAAACGTCAAACAACGTGATAGTATTGTAAGGCATAAAAATGCCAAAAACGACAGTGTATAGTATGGCATCAAAACATGATAGTATAGT
>NW_019175961.1:0-107 GCF_002260705.1 Seriola dumerili
ATTTCAAAAGCGTTGGAGTAGCGGTTAGAAGGTCACTAATAAAGTGACATCATACGTGTACAACACTGTTTTATCGCATCCTCCTCCATCTTACTTTCCATATAGTC
>NW_019175962.1:0-136 GCF_002260705.1 Seriola dumerili
ATATTGTATTATGGAAAAAAATGCAACTGGTCTCATCCTATATACAAACTCAGAACACACAAAGTAACTACTGAAGCAGATCTGCCAAAATGTCTATACCCCAAAAAGTATAACATGTGGGGGGGGGGGGGGATTT
>NW_019175963.1:0-121 GCF_002260705.1 Seriola dumerili
GGAGGAGGAGGAGAGGGGGAGGAGAGGAGGAAGAGGAGAGGAGGAGGAGGAGAGGGAGAAGAGGAGAGGAGGAAGAGGAGAGGAGGAGGAGGAGGAGGAGGAGAGGAGGAGGAGGAGGAAG
>NW_019175964.1:0-502 GCF_002260705.1 Seriola dumerili
CAGGCTCGGGACCACTGTGCCCGGAGGCCTAAACGATGAATGAAGGAAGGAAAACAACATCCACCACCTCCGGGTACGGTACTCCCGAGCCTGTTCCTGCAGTTTTCTTGGGCCATGCGGATCCCATCCCAACACAACCGGTAAGACAGCAGAGTGGTTAAGGCCCTGGTCTGCCACACGGCAGACTGGGGTTCGAATCCACTCCAGGGCGGGAGGTGCATATTTTAATTTTTTATTCTTCCAAACTTTTTTAATATTTGGAATTTTAGAAGTAGGGACAGGAGACAAACAACCCCCCCCCCCCTTTTTTTATACTAATACTTTATGCATGGTTTGTTCTTACTAATATTTATTATAAGCACTTATGTTTTATTCTTATAGCACTTATTTTTACCCCATCACTTACCTTTCCTGCCCCTACTTTTACACTCAAATACACCCCCCTATCTTAACCTTTTCCAATATAATATTCTTTGCCTCAGTTTTATTTTAATTAAAATTT
>NW_019175964.1:527-19166 GCF_002260705.1 Seriola dumerili
GGCATGGCAGCACGGTCTCTTATGATTGGCTACTAAATGTTTGGGTATGGAGAGTTTGGGCAATTAGAGGAGTGGCGTGAAGCATATATATTACTTGTGAAACCATTTAGGGCACTGTTGTCAAGACCAATTTGGAGTCGAAAATAGGTACCCGCCTTTCAAGAGCACTTTTTTGATTGTTATCAGACGATATTTTTCCTATGGGTCAAATGGCAGTAGTAACCATACACCAAGGGGGTGTGGTGTCCGGTGCTTAAGCAAGTATAGCAAGGTAAATTTTGCCCAGAGATATGATAAGGAGTCATGGGTAAGGTTATCAGGTACGTGGGTGGTGGAGGGATGTTTTTGTTCTTTTCCACAAGGTAATTTCTCCCAGCAGTAAAAGCTCAACATGGTTGGTGGCATCAAAAGCACTTTCTATTTGGGCCCAATCCTGCCTTTTCAAACATTTTGATAAGTAGGCCAATCAGAGGGTTTTGCTGGGGCCACAACCCAGTGGTTTAGGGTTAGGCAGCACCGAGAAATGGTACGCGTTAGTGTAAGTATTCAGGCCAGGGAATATACAAAGCTATGAGGTTTAGGGTTTAGGGTTAGGGGTTAGGGTTAGGGTTAGAGATTACATGAGTTTTGGCCCCCTACCTTTTACAATGTCCCCTTACCATACGTGTTAAGGTCTGTAGCTTCTGAATAGAGTCGTGAAGACATGAAACCCGAAGTTCAACGCCCCCCTGAATTCGGCAGGCTTTACACACGGTCCCGAGGCCACATCGGGGCCTGTGGGACCTTTCGGTTCCAAGATGCCAGTTGCGTAAAATTTAAATCGCTGGTATATCGGATACCCGGTTGGAAGTTCTAGAGAGATGGACCAAAATGGGTGGGGTTCACGGGGATATTAGGTCTGGGACGCCTCACACCCCCGTGTTCTACGACCTTTCGTTCTGGGAGTTATAAGCAAAACGTTTTTCCATAGGAAATGAATGGGGAGCCGATTGGGTACTGGGGGGGGAAATTGATAAGTGTATCAAAATCTACTTGTTAGAACCCATTTAGAGCAATGTTTCCACGGAAAACATTGGAGTCGATTAAGAGGTTTGGGTATACGTTGTACATCTTTATTTCAGTAGAGAAGACAGTTTTTTTGATTATTTTAACATTTTTTCTATGATAGGTCAAATGGCAGTAGTACCAGGGGTGTGGTGTACGGGGTAAGGATGCGAAGGTAAGTGCCCAGAGATATCGGGAGTCAGGTAAGGTTATCAGTTTAAGTGGTTGGAGGGTTGTTTTAGGGCTTAGGGTTAGGGGTTAGGGTTCGGGTTAATGTGGTTAGGGTACAGAGTTTGGGCCACCTATGATCGTACCCCCTACCATATCTTAACGCGTTGTAGCCTTCTGGAAATAAGGAAGTCGAGAGACCTATACCAATTCCACCCACTAATCGGGGGGGCCAGCTTTCCAACGTACGTAGCCATCGCCTGTGGGGACCTTCGGTCCCAAGATGCATTGCGTACAAAATTAAAAATCGGGTGGGGTATCTTTGGGAACAGTAAGTCGTAGAGGAGGAATTGGGGGCCCAAGACTGGGCGTGGTTCGCGCCCTCCTAATCCTCGTCTGAAACGCCACCCAACCGTGTCTCTACGAACCTTTCATAAAATTAAAGCAAAACGTTGTTTCCAATAGGAAAGAAATGGGAGACGATTGGTACTAAAATTACTAAGTGTTTGAAAGCCAAAATCTAACCTGGAGAAACATTCAGGCATGGTTTTTCAGGGACCAATTGGAGTCGATAGGCCTCCCCTTTCAAGAGACATTTTTTTGGATATGTTTAACCTTTTCCTATGGTCAAATGGCCAAGTTATCCCAAGGGGATGTGGTGTACCGGGCCTAAGGATCAAGGTAATGCCAAGATATGCTGGGAGTAGGTTAAGTATCAAGGTAGTGTTGTACTTGTTTTCTCTTCCAAGGGTATTTTCCTCCATCAGGTAAGCTCACTCGTGGTTGTGCAAGCGATAAACACTCTCTTTTGGATGGGGCATAAATCTTCCTGCTTAACAAACAATGAGTAGGGCCCATTCAGGAGGGGTGCTGTAGCACAAACCAGGAGTTAGGGTTAGGGCAGTGCACTCAGAAATGGTTAGGGGTATAGTGCAATTTCAGGCCAGGGAATAATACAGTTAAATGAAGGGTTAGGTTAGGGTTAGGGTTAGGGTTAGCGGTATAGTTAACAGAGTTTTGGGGCATTATTTGCTGTATACCCACCAATCCATTAAGGCGGTTTCTAGTTAGGAGAGTCGGGTGAGACCTGAGACCAATTCCCGACTAATTTATTTGACCCACGCCTTTCGCCAACGGTACCGATTAGTAAAATCGATAGAAAGATTAGTTAGAAAGCACTGCCGTGTTGGGCCTCGGCTTCCCAATGCATGCGTAAAAGGTAACAGCCGGTTAGGGTTAGGGTTAGGGTTAGGGTTAGGGTTAGGGTTAGGTGTGAGTTAAGGGTAGGGTTAGGCGTTGGGGCTTTGGGGTAAGGGGTCTAGGGTTTTAGATTAGGGTGGGTTTAGGTTTGGGTTGGGGTTTTGGGTTAATGATTTGAGATCCTTAAAATAAAATGTTGCACTGGCGCTACTGAATACTGACAGGAGGGGATTGTGGCAGTGGAGAGAGCAGTGGTCTTCCTTCCCGGGATCAAAGGGTGAATCCAGCAGGAGACCTGACGGGCAGAAGTGTGGAGGAGGGGGACCTGCTGGCAAGTAAATTGTATCAAGGGGTAGCGGGCCCACAATAATGAAAAGCAGAATAAAAGGATAAAGTGAAGCTTAAAAGTATGATATAATAATCATGTATATAAGATTAATAGGGAGTTTAAATAACATAAAAAAATATAGATAAAATATAAAAAGGGATTTTCTGGGGGAGCTGGGAACCCGACCCCAGTTAGTGACATGCGGATCACCATAGGGAGTGTTGCATCATAGGTTAAAAAAAAAAAAAAAAAAAAAAAAAACAAACAAAAAACAAAAAAAAAAAAACAAAAAAGAAAAAGGGGGTAAAAAAAAAAAAAAAGAAAAGAAAAATAGGCCAGTGCACAGTATTTTAACCCAACCCCATAACCCCAACCCCAACCCCAACCCTAACCCAGCCAGTGCCACTGATCTACATTCCTTCACCTCAACTTACCCTGGACATCAAGAAAAAGAAATAACCAACAGAACCACCATCACACCCAAAAACAGGACTTCCCCACACCTTCCATCCGGATCCACCACCAACAAGAGATTTCTGTGACACCGCCTCAACCTGGAGTCGAACCACCGTCTCCCGTTTCCCGACCATGGCCCAGCCAGGTGAGCTACACACCCAGACACTCTACACACACCATCAACTCCAACCAGACACTCACCTAACTTCAACCAGAACAATTCCCTCCAAAATCAGCCAATCAGATTTATACACATGTTTCCCTCCAGAACACCCTACACACCCACACACCTAACCAATCACCACATGACACACACACACACACTTCCTGTTGGGGGAGGGACTAATCTCCCTCCCTCAACAGTTTTTAATGCACACGAGGAGCCATTATTGTAAATCCCCTGAGGAAGCAGCACATACTGCGAAACGTCGGGACCCCGCTCTTATGCGTAAGACTTTTTACTCTGATTTTATTGATTGTATTAAGAACTTTTAAACCCTCATTTTTGAGTGGATTTTAATTGTTTTTAATTGGTGTTTTTAAACAAATTATTTAATAAAGTCTAATTTTAAACACTGGTGGAGGGCTCTGCCAGCCCCACAACAGGCAGAAAGACTCTTTTTATCTGCTTTTTAACTGTCAACCTACAAGTCCATCAGGACCACCACCCGGATTACAGACAATATCTCCAAAAACCATCTTCAACCACCACCAGCACAGGACTACCAACAAACAAGCACCTGCTTCAACTCCGGATTAAAACCACTACAACCACCACCCCGGAGATTGATTTACATCAGGACCAACCACACCAACAAAATAAGGTAAGAGCTCTCCACCTGGATGTATCACATTTTTAGAGGTAAGTCAACACACAGGAGCGGGGCTCAAAAAGGCTCCTCCACACACACACATACACACACACACACACATACACCCACATCCACTCATACACCCACACCTCTCATGGACATCGACACACAACCACCCACACATAGAATACACAGCAACACACAACAATCCATTCTTAACCATCCACCAGACCCAGAAACCAGACAGGCTAGCAAGCACTATTTTAAATTGATCCAGGCAATTCATCACAAACAGGTAATGGACATAGCAATACAAACAGGCAAATTTCCACCAGGCATGTTAAGACAAGTAACCCGGCTCACAGATTTTATTAAACCATCTACACCCACCACAGATACAAGAAACAGAATACACAATAACACAACACAATGGATGCAGAATACAATAGTAATCTTACAACAACATTACCGGACCACAATAGCCAACCACACAGACACAACAGCTCACAACCCACTAGCTCTCCAAATAGCCACCGGCTGGGCCAGAAAACGCTATGGGACCAGATTATCCACAGAAACCATCCACTCAATACAAGAACTCCTACAACCATCCCAGACAGCGACTACAACCCCACCACCAGACCATCAATGGATACAACCTACAGTCAACAGTCTACCCACCATCCCAGAGGAACACTACCCCCCCTTGCCCAGACCAGCTGCCCCAAATACACTGTCCCTTTATCTTGGCCCCCGTAAATCACTCATGGAAGAAACCAAACCATCCACTCCCTCCCCCTGCGCACCGATACAAGAAGAAGAACCCCACCAAACCTCAACTGGAACCCAGACCACACCCCAACAGACTGTGAATCCCAAATCCACCGCTCTCCCCTCACCCTACCCGGTTTACAAAAAATCAACTCCCACCACGCAATCCAACCCCCAACCCACCCGAAGAGGACCAATCCGCCCCCCACCGCCAGCCAAGAAACATCCAACCAAAACAACACAACATCCCACAGACACCAAGGACCACACCTCTGATCCAACCACCTCCACTCCAATAGAACACCGGACCCGCAGAGTCACCTGGGGACCCCTACCAGTCAGAGAAGAAAAACAACCAACCATCCCCTGCACACCTCTCTCCCCTATCCTACCCCTCACTCCCCCAGTCATCAAGTTCACCAAGCCTATACCCATCATCGAAACTACAGCCCAAGTCCATGGTTCCCCCCGCCAACCCCATAACCCGGAAGAACTACAAACCTTAACTCTCAGCACCCATTCCAATGTTTCTGTTCACATTCCTGACACTGTTTTCACTTCTTCTCCCCACACAGATGGTGCAGCTACCCGGGTGGGTTCAACAGGACAGACAGTACCCCAAGCAGAAAAAAGACCTCCTACAGTCAGAGAATCGGCTATCATGATGAAAGGGTCAAACAAGGTTACTCATAACCTCAACACAACCCACTCTGAGCCCTCTCTTAAAAATTCTGTGAGGGGTACGCTGTCCGACGCAGCCCCCCCGGATGCTGCACCATCTTCACCCCCACACATCCCCAAGACTCCCCTCATTTTGGACCATTCCCCTCCACCTCAACAGTCTTCACCCCCCTTATCTACTTCATCCCCTCTGCAACTGCCTATGTCCCATCCTTCCCCACCCAACTCCCCTTCCTATCCCTTACTTACCTCCCCTAGCTCACTCCCTCTCCACCACTTTCCTCCTCCTCTCCCAACACACCCCCAACCACAACCGGACAGCACAGACTCATCCTTAGAAGACTCCCCAGTACCCCCCGGCCACAACTCCACACCACCCTTGGCAACAACCCCAACCTGCTACCCCCAACCCCCCACTGAAGAAACCAGGACTTCTACCATCATTCCACTACCCACCCCTTCCACAACTCCAACTGCAACTTCCCCAGGACAGACTCTCATCAGACCAACCTATCACATCGCACGCCCCAGCCGCAAGATCCAGGACTGGTTTTTCAAACCAAGGAAGCCAGTCCTGATCCTTGGTGATTCTAACATCAACCGAATCCCGGCCCACACCCACCCACAAATACAACTGGACAGTTACCCCGGAGCAAATTCATACCACTTTCTCAAAGTCCTGGAAAAAGCCATCCCCAACCCCAACGTCAAGATAGTGGTCTTTTCCATTGGGATCAACAATAGGGACCAGGACCCCAGGCAGACCACCACCAAGCAGCTCAAGACCCTCTTCCGGCAGGCAAAGTCGACCTTCCCCAATGCCGACATCTACTTTCCAATTATGAACTTCTCACCCCATCTCACTCCGACTCAGAAAGGTAACCTTACTCTCATTAACAACATCATGACCACCAATTTTCCATTTTTAACAGAAATTCCACACGACACCTTTGAAACAGAGAAAGATAACATCCACTGGACACCCACTACAGCCAAACTGATTTTTGATAACTGGATGGACCAATTAAATTTACAATAACCTGTAAGACCAACCCGGACACACACACACATACACGGGACCTGGGGTGGAACTCCCCCTCTAATATCCTTAACCTCTCTACCCTCTTTTTCCCTTCCCCCTCACAGCTATCCCTTTTGGAGAGAGGACTTTCTTTTATCCCACGCCCCAACCAACTTGACCGGGAGGAACTTCAGAGGGACCTTCACAAATTTCACAGACGACTAAAACTCATTGACCATTTCCATCTCCAACCTGACCGACAGCCACTACCGTTCATCCACCCATCCCACTGGGAACCCAACACTGACAGTCTCCATCCCCTGACCCGCCAACTTATTACACGCAATAAAAGGGCCCTTCAGCGTTTCCGGCCCCCAACAGATGTCTCTGACAACCTCTCGGGGCCGGAACGCAGGGCCCTGACTGACTTAATCCACAACCCAAACATTATAATAAAACCAGCTGATAAAGGATCAAAAATCATCATTATGGACAGACAACAATACCTGACAGAAGCTAATAGACAACTATCGGACAGCACATATTACAGACCCCTCAACGACACAATTCAACCACAAACCCAGACAGCACTCAGAAACATCGTTCAGAATCTTTACAATAAAAAATACATCAAAGCTAAACAAAAAGACTACCTATTTGGACCAGACACCCCACGACCCCGATACTTTTATCTTTTACCCAAGATCCATAAAGACCCACAGACCTGGACAATTCCCTCTGAGGTTCCTCCCGGTAGACCCATAGTATCCGATTGCAACAGCTCCACATACCACATTTCTCAGTATATTGACCAGTTTTTAGGCCCCCTCTCCACCAGTCACCCTAGTTACATAAAAGACACTTACCACTTCATAGACACCATCAGACCCATGGCTGTCCCCCCTCACTCACTTCTCTTCACTATTGATATCAACAACCTCTACACCAATATCAATACCCAGCTAGGATTACAAACACTTCGCACCATTTTCAATAGAAACCCGGATCCAACCCGCCCAGACACAGAACTCCTACAGTTAATAGAACTCTGCCTAACAAATAACGATTTTCTTTTCAATAACCAATTTTATTTACAGATCCACGGGACAGCCATGGGCCAGAGATTTGCCCCCGCCTACGCCAATCTCTACATGAGCGAGTGGGAGCGAGAAGCCTTAGCAAAATGTCCACTACAACCATCCCTCTACCTCAGATTTTTAGACGACATCTTCGGAATTTGGCCCCACGAACACTCTAAATTTCCAGAATTCATTTCCATTCTTAATAACCACCACCCCTCCATCACCGTTAAATATACAATAAATACATCACACATCGATTTTCTAGATACTACAGTTTTTTTCGGGCCCACCTACACCACTCACAAAAGACTACAGACAAAAGTATACTTCAAACCCACAGACACACATGCTTTACTCCATAAATCCAGCTATCACCCAAAACACACATTTAAAGGAATCATAAAGTCACAACTCATCCGTTTTTATCGTATTTGCAGTAATATCCAAGATTTTCATACAGCCACCAGTACCCTCTTTCACAACCTACGCCCCCGGGGCTATTCTAAACGCTTCCTCCGTTATATCAAAAATTCCACACTGGCTTCCCTCGCTCCCACTCGCTCCCTCATCCTCTCTCCATCCCCCCTCTCTTCTTCTTCACCCCAGGTCCGTGAGCTTGGGCCGTTGGTAAGTCCTTCCCCCTACCCTAACCAGGGTTTGCATCCTGACCCCTACCTTGACCCATCAGACCACCTCCATCCACCCTTCTCTCCCACTTTTGACCCACACCCCTTTCCCTACCCTAAACCTAACCTACCCCCCAACCCACACCCTAGTCCTAACCCCAACCCACCCCCCTCCCCTGACCCTAACCTACCCCCGATCCCCTGCCCTAATCCCAACCTATCCCTAACCCCTTGCCCTAATCCTAACCCACTCCCTCTCCCTTACCCTCTTCCCACCCCCTATCCGAACCAGGATTTGCATCCTCTTCCCTACCCTAACCCCAACCCCAAGGACAACAACGGCCCAAGCTCACCCCACAGACACACCCAACCTACACACCACAACCCTTCCTCACCACCTCATCTGATACCATTTGTCTCCACCTTTTCCCACCGAATCACCGGCCTACATCGAATCATCAAACATAACTTTTCCATACTACAGTCCCAACACCCGGCTTTTCAGAACCACCGTATCATCTCAGCCCATAGAAAACATAAGAGCCTCCAATCCATCCTCATCAGATCACAATTTACCGATCACAGACCCACACCCCCTCTTCCTTACAGCCATCACTACAAGAACAGAAAATTCATCCATAACCCATTCAGTAATTCAGCATTTCCCACTCTAGGCTCCTTTTCCATCACCACCACTAATATAGTTTACATAATCACATGCACACTTTGCAATAAACACTACATCGGAGAAACTAAACATTCCACCCACACCCGTCTATCCCAGCACCTCTATAACATTGGGGAAGGCCGACTTACCACCCCCTTGGTACAACATTTCCAACTACATCCCCCCACCCATCTCATCATAACCGTTTTAGAAAATAATGACCGCTGGACCTGTGGACAGAGGAAGAGAGCGGAGAAGATTTGGATCCACAGGCTCGGGACCACTGTGCCCGGAGGTTTAAACGATGATTGAAAGACAGGAAAACCACAGTCCACCACTCGGTATGGTACGTCCGCAGAGCCTGTTCCTGCAGTTTTCTTGGACCATGCGGATCCCATTCCAACTCAACTGGAAAGACAGCAAGAATGGTCTAAGCCCGTGTCTGCCATAACGGCAGACTGGGTTTCGAACCACAGCCGGACGGGAGGTGCACATTTTACTTTTTATCTTAACATTTTTTTAATATTAATAGACTTGGAATTTTAGAAATAGGGGCAGGAAACTAAACTTGTGTCTTACTAATCATTTTTATTACATGCATGCTTTTTATCTTACTAATATTTATTACTAGCCACTTATATGTTTTTATTTCTATAAGCACTTATTGTATTTATTCTCTAGCACTTACCTTTGCGGCCCCGAATTTTATTCCAAATACACCTCCATTTTAGTAATCTCTCATTTTACAACCCCCTCTTTTTTTTTTTTTTTTTTTTTTTTTTTTTTTTTTTTTTTTTTTATTTTTTTTTTTTTCTAAAAATAAAACATTATATATAACATATAACAAAACACATTATAATTATCTATTATTATAGTAAATCAATAATAACCCTATATATATATTACAGAGATTTATTAAATTTAATTTTTGTATTATTTTATTATATATATAATATTTATATTTACTTATTATTTTCCTATCTATTTGTTTAAAATTCTCCTTTTTCATTTAATTTTTTTTATTTTTTTTTTTTTTTTTTTTTTTTTTTTTTTTTTTTTGTGTTTAATGCGCATCTCCCTATGGTGATCCGCATGGTCATAATTGGGTCGGTTCCCAGCTCCCCAAGATTGTTTTTATTATATTTTATTTTTTTATATATTAAATTTATTACTACCAATTTCAACTTCACATTTATTCTTTTATCTTTTTATTATAATTATTTTATTTATTTGCTGGGCCCGCTACTCCTTGGTAAATGTGTTTGCGGCAGGTCCCTCTCTTCTCTCTGTCCGGTGCTCTGCCTGGGAGTCGAACCCTGCTCCCCGGTGGGAAGGACCACTTCTGTCTCCATTCCGCCATCCATTATGTCAGATCAGTAGGCCAGTGCACAGTATTTTAACCCAAACCCATAACCCCAACCCCAACCCTAACCCTAACCCTAACCCTAACCCTAACCCTAACCCTAACCCTAACCCTAACACAAGACCACCAACCAACCAACCAACATCTGTTCTCAACTCTGGATTCAACTCCCACAACTACCAATCCAGAAGTTTTATCCATACCAGGACCAGATACACCAGCAAAAGAAGGTAAGAGCTCTCCACCTGCATGTTTCATATTTTTAGAGGTAAGTCCACACACAGGAGCGGGGCTCAAAATGGCTCCTCCACACACACACACACACACACACACACACATACACCCATATCCATTCACACACCCACACCCCTCATGGACATTCACATACAACCACCCACACATAGAATCACCAGTATTACACCACAACCCACACTCAATCCCCCACCAGATCCAGAAACCAGACAGGCCAGTAAACACTATTTTAAACTCATCCAAGCATTTCATCATAAACAGATCATGGACACAGCACTACATACAGGAACATTCCCACCAGGAATGTTAAGACAGGTTACCCGGCTCACAGATTTTATCAAACCATCCACACCCACCACTGACACTAGAAACAGAATACACAACAATACAACTCAATGGATGCATAATACAATAGCCATCTTACAACAACACTACCAGACCACAATAACAAGCCACACGGATACAACTCCTCACAACCCACTAGCCCTACAAATAGCCACCGGCTGGGCCAGAAAAAGATACGGGACCAGATTATCCACAACCACCCTGCAGTCAATAGAAGAACTTCTTCAACCATCACAGACCACCACTACAACCCCACGACCAGACCACCAGCAGAAACAGTCTACAATCAACAATCTACCCACCATCCCCGAAGAACACTATCCCCCCCTGCCCAGACCTGTTGCCCCAAATGCACTGTCCCTGTACCTAGGCCCCCGCAAGTCATTAGTTGAAGAAATCAAGTCATCTCCCTCCCCCTACACACCGACCCAAAAAGAAGAACCTCATCAAACCACAACCGCTACCCAGACTACACCTCAACAGATAGCTACACCCAAGCCCACCGCCCTCCCCCCACCCTACCCAATTTATACAAAGTCCACCTCCACTAAGCCACTCAACCCCCCACCCACCCGAAAAGGACCTATTCGACCCCCACCACCAGCCAAGACACATCCCGGAAAACCTACACAACATCCCATAGACACCAAGGAAACAACAGCTGATCCAACAACCTCCACTCCACTAGAACACAGGACCCGCAGAGTCACCTGGGGACCCCTACCAACAACAGAAGATCAACAGCCAACAGTTCCCCGCACACCTCTCTCCCCCATCCTACCCCTTACCCCCCCAGTTATCAAGTTCATCAAGCCCCTACCCATCACTGAAACAACAGCTCTAGTCCACGGCTCCCCCCGCCAACCCCATAACGCAGAAGAACTACAAACTCTGACGCTCAGCACCCACTCCAATGTCTCCGTTCACATTATTGATACTGTTCTCACTTCCTCTCCCCACACAGATGGTGCAGTTGCCCGGGTGGGTCCGGCAGGACAGACAGTACCCCAAGCAGAAAAAAGACCTACCACAGTCAGAGAATCGGCTAATATGATGAAAGGGTCAAACAAGGTTACCCATGACCTCAACACAACCCACTCTGAGCCCTCTCTTTCAAATTCTGCGAGGGGTGCTCTGTCCGGTGCGGGCCCCCCGGTTGCTGCACCATCCCCACCCCCACACACTCCCAAGATTTCCCTCATTATGGACCATTCCTCTCCACCCCAACAGACTTCACCTCCTGCCTCCAACTCAAGCCCTCTGCGACCTCCTAGTCCCCATCCTCCCCCACCCAACTTCCCCTCCTATTCCATATTCACCTCTCCCAGCTTACCCCCTCTCCACCACTCTTCTCCCCCTTCCTGTTCCGAGCCAGCACCAGACCTCCCAGATTCATCCCCAGAAGACCTCCTAGGAGCAACCGGATACATCTCCTCACCACCCTTGACAATAACCCAAGCCGGTCATCCTCAATCCCCCACCGAAGAAGCCAGAGCTAATACCATCATTTCAACCCCCCTCCCTTCCACAACCCCTATCATAACATCATCTGGACAGACTTTTTTCAGACCCACCTACCACATTGCACGCCCCAACCGTAAAATCCAGGACTGGTTTTTCAAACCTAGAAAACCAGTCCTGATCCTCGGAGACTCCAACATCAACCGCATCCCAGCCCACACCCACCCACAAATCCAACTGGACAGTTACCCCGGAGCAAATTCCTACCATTTCCTCAAGGTCTGCGAGAAATCCATCCCCAATCCCAACGTCAAGATAGTGGTCTTTTCCATCGGGATCAACAATAGGGACCAGGATCCCAGGCAGACCACAACCAAACAACTCAAGACCCTCTTCCGCCAGGCAAAGTCGACCTTCCCTAATGCGGATGTCTACTTTCCTATCATGAACTTCTCACCTCACCTCACCCCGACTCAGAAAGGTAACCTCACACTCATCAATAACATTATGACCACCTACTTCCCATTTTTAACAGAAATTCCACATGACACTTTCACTACAGAAAAGGACAACATTCACTGGACATCCACCACAGCCAAGCAGATTTTTGAGAACTGGATCCATCAGCTAAATTTACATTAACCTATAAGGCCAACCCGGACACTCACACACACACACAGGACCTGGGGTGGAACTCCCCCTCCAACATTCTTAATCTCTCTACCCTTTTTACCCCTTCCCCCGCACAGCTATCCCTCTTGGAGAGAGGACTTTCCTTCATTCCACGCCCCACCAAACTCGACCGGGAGGAACTTCAGAGGGACCTACACAAATTCCATAGACGACTAAAACTCACAGACTACTTCCATCTCCAACCTGACAGACAACCACTACCTTTCACCCACCCATCTCACTGGGAACCCAACCACGACAGTCTCCATCCCCTGACCTGCCAATTCATCAATAAAAACAATAGGGCCCTTCAGCGTCTCCGGCCACTGACAGATGTCTCAGACAACCTGTCGGGGCCGGAACGCAGGGCCCTGACAGACCTACTTCACAATCCCAACATTATAATAAAACCAGCTGACAAAGGCTCAAAAATAATCATTATGGACAGACAACAATACCTGACAGAAGCAAATAGACAATTGACGGACAATACATATTACAAACCCATCAATGACACAATCCAGTCCCAAACCCAGACATCACTCAGGAACATTATTCAGACCCTCTACAATAAAAAATACATTAAATCAAGACAAAAAGACTACTTGTTCGGACCAGACCACCCACGACCCCGATATTTCTACCTTTTACCTAAGATTCACAAAGACCCACAAACCTGGACAATTCCCTCTGAGGTTCCTCCTGGCAGACCCATAGTTTCAGATTGCAACAGTTCCACCTACCACATCTCTCAGTACATTGATCAATTTCTAGGTCCCCTCTCCACCCGCCACCCCAGTTACATTAAGGACACATATCACTTCATTGACACTATCAGATCCATGGCTGTCCCTCCTCAATCACTTCTCTTCACTATTGACATCAATAATCTTTATACCAACATCAACACTCACTTAGGATTACAAACACTTCGCATCATTTTCAATAGAAACCCGGACCCATCACGCCCTGACACAGAACTCCTCCAATTAATAGAACTCTGCCTGACCAATAATGACTTTCTTTTCAATAACCAGTTTTATTTACAGCACCACGGTACAGCCATGGGTCAGAGATTTGCACCTGCCTATGCCAACCTTTACATGAGCGAGTGGGAGCGAGAAGCCCTAGCCAAATGCCCCCTACAACCATCACTCTACCTCAGGTTTTTAGACGATATTTTCGGAATCTGGCCCCATGAACACTCCAAATTTTCAGAATTCATTTCCATTCTCAATAACCATCATCCCTCTATCACTGTCAAACATACAATAAGTACATCACATATCAATTTTCTAGACACTACAGTTTTTTTTGGGCCCTCCAACACTACTCACACAACATTACAGACAAAAGTTTATTTCAAACCTACGGACACACATGCACTACTCCATAAATCAAGTTATCACCCTAAGCACACATTCAAAGGTATCATCAAGTCACAACTCATCCGCTTTTTTCGTATTTGCAGTAACATTCAGGACTTCCACTCAGCCACCAGTACCCTTTTTACCAGTTTACGCCCCAGAGGCTACTCTAAACGCTTCCTCCGCCACATAAAAAACTCCACACTGGCTTCCCTCGCTCCCACTCGCTCTCCCTCCCTCTCTCCATCCCCCTTTTCTTCTTCACCCCAGGTCCATGAGCTTGGGCCGTCGGTAAGTCCCTACCCCTACCCGAACCAGGGTCTGTATCCTAATTCCTCCCTACATTACCCCCCCCTCCCCCACCCTCCCTTCACTCCTGATCCCCATCCCTTCCCTCACCCTAATCCTAACCCACCCCTCACCCCACACCCTAATCCTAATCCTAACCCACCCCTCTCCCCTGAACCTAACCCACCCCCTTCCCCTTACCCTAACCCATCCCTCTTCCCCTGCCCTAACCCCAACCTATTCCCTACCCCTTGCCCTAATCCTAACCCCAACCCCAAGGACAGGTACGGCCCAAGCTCACCCCATACACACACTCCACCTACACATCACAACCCTCCTCCACCCTCACGTCTGATACCATTTGTCTCAACCTTTTCTCACCAAATCACCCACCTACACCGCATCATTAAACACAATTTCTCCACATTACAGTCCCAACACCCGGCCTTTCATAACCACAAAATCATCTCAGCCCATAGAAAACATAAGAGCCTTCACTCCATCCTCATCAGATCCCAATTTTCCGATCATAGACCCACACCCCCACTTTCACATAGCCACCATTACAAAAATAGAAAATTCATCCATAATCCATATAGTAACACATCATTTCCCACTCTCGGCTCATTTTCCATCACCACCACCAACATAGTCTACATCATCACATGCACACTCTGCAATAAACACTACATTGGCGAAACTAAACATTCCACTCACACCCGTTTATCACAGCACCTATATAACATTGGGGAAGGTCGACTCCCCACCCCCCTTGTACAGCATTTCCAGGTCCATCCCCCCATCCACCTCATCATTACCGTCTTGGAAAATAATGACCGCTGGACCTGTGGGCAGAGGAAGAGAGCGGAGAAAATTTGGATCCACAGGCTCGGGACCACGGTGCCCGGAGGTTTAAACGATGACTGAAGGAAGAAAAACCACATCCACCACCTCTGGGTACGGTACTCCCGAGCCTGCTCCTGCATTTTTCTTGGGCCATGCGGATCCCATTCCACAACAACCGGTAAGATAGCAGAATGGTTAAGGCCCTGGTCTGCCATACGGCAGACTGGGGTTCAAATCCACACCAGGACGGGAGGTGCATATTTTAATTTTTTTAACTTATTTTTTATTTTTTAATATTTGGAATTTTAGAAACAAGGGCAGGAAACCAAAACCCCCCCCCCCCCCCCCCATACTAACATCTTACATTTTATGCATGCTTTGTTATTACTAATATTTATTATAAGCACTTAGGTTTTATTCCTATAGCACTTATTTTTACCTTCTTATATTTTATTTGTACATCCTAGCACTTACCTTCCTGCCCCGATTTTTAGATCCAAATACATTCCTTTATCTTAACCTTTTTCATTACCATTTATCCGTCTCTTAATTCTTCTATGATTAATTCTTAAACAAATTTTATCTTTTAACCTATATTATAGATCCTGTATTTCAATTACCTATCATTACTATTATTATTTAAGTCATTTACTTGCATAAAAAATAAAAATTGTTTTTTTTTTTTTTTTTTTTTTTTTTTTTTTTTTTTTTTTTTTTTTTTTTTTTTTTTTTTTTTTTTTTTTTTTTTCTCTTCTTTCTACTATTTTTACATTCCTATGCACCTCCTTATGGTGATCCGCATGGTCATCAATTGGGTCGGTTCCCAGCTCCCCAAGATATATATCTTTTTATTGTGATTATTTAATTGTTCTATTCATATATAATTTTTAATCTCACATTTAACTTTTTATTGTTTTCATTTATTTGCTGGGCCCGCTACCCCTTGTTAAATCTAATTGCAGCAGGTCCCTCTCTTCCTTCTGCCCGGTGCTCTGCCTGGGATTCGAACCCTGGTCCCCGGTGGGAAGGACCACTGCACTTTCCATTCCACCATCCACCCTGTTAGATCAGTAGGCCAGTGCACAGTAATTGAACTCAATACCCAGAACCCCAACCCCAACCCCAACCCTAACCCTAACCCTAACCCTTTCAGGTCTCTACGACCTTCCTATCAGAAGCTACAGACCTTAACGAGTATGGTAGGGGGTACGATAGGTGGCAAAACTCTGTTAACCTAACCCTAACCCTAACCCTAACCCTAACCCTGGGATTTTTAAGATTAATAAAAATTTTTTTAGCCAATTTAATATCCCTAAAAAAAAAAATTAAAATTCATATTTTTTGTTCCCCGTTAAAAAAGAAGATTAGAAGAGATCTTAGATGTAAGTTTTTTAAAGGGTTAGGGTTAGTGTTAGGGTTAAGGGTTAGGGTTAGGGTTAGGGTTGGGTTAGGTTAGGTTAGGGTTAGGGTTAGGGTTAGGGTTAGGGGGTTAGGAGTTGGTTAGGTTTGGGGTTGGGGTTGGGGTTCTGGGTATTGAGTTCAATTACTGTGCACTGGCCTACTGATCTAACAGGGTGGATGGTGGAATGGAAGTGGAGTGGTCCTTCCCACCGGGGATCAGGGTTCGAATCCCAGGCAGAGCACCGGGACAGAGGAGAGAGGGATGCCTGCAATTAAGATTTAACAAGGGGTAGGCGGCCAGCAATATAAATGAAAAACAATAAAAAGTTAATGTGAGATTAAAAATTATATATGAATAGAAAATTAAATAATAATAAAAGATATTATCTTGGGAGCTGGGAACCGACCCAATTGATGAATTGCGGATCACCATAAGGAGGTGCATAGGAATGTAAAAATAGTAAGAAGAGAAAAAAAAAAAAAAAAAAAAAAAAAAAAAAAAAAAAAAAAAAAAAAATAATTTTTATTTTTTTTGCAAGTAAATGTATTAATATAATAGTAATGATAGGTATTGAAATACAGGGTATCTATAATATAGGTTAAAAGATAAAATTTGTTTAAGAATTATATAGAAGAATTAAGAGACGGATAAATGGTATAAAAAAGGTTAAGATAAGGAATGTAATTTGGAATCTAAAAATCGGAGGCAGGAAGGTAAGTGCTGGATGTAATATAAAATATAAGAAGGTAAATAGTGCTATAGGAATAAAACTAAGTGCTTATTAATAAATATTAGTAAAAAAAGCATGCATAAAATGTTAGATGTTAGTATGGGGGGGGGGGGGTTGGTTTCCCTCCTGCTTGTTTCTAAAATTCCAAATATTAAAAATAAAAATAAGTTAAAAAATTAAAATATGCACTCGCGTTGGTGTGATTGAACCCCAGTCTGCCGTATGGCAGACCAGGGCCTTAACATTCTGCTTCTCGGTTGTTGGGAATGGGATCCGCATGGCCAAGCAAAATGCAGGGAACAGGCTCGGGAGTACCGTACCAGAGGTGGTGGATGTGGTTTTTTTCTTCCTTCAGTCATCGTTTAACCCTCCGGGCACAGTGGTCCCGAGCTGTGGATCCAAATTTTCCGCTCTCTTCCTCTGCCCACAGGTAAGCGGTCATTATTTTCAAAAGGTAATGATGAGGTGGATGGGGGGATGGACTGGAAATGTGTACAGGGGGGTGGGGGGGGTAGTCGACCTTCCCAATGTTATATAGGTGTGTGTAAAGGGTGTGAGTGGAATGTTTAGTTTGCCAATGTGTGTTTTTGCAGAAGTGTGCATGTGATGATGTAGACTATGTTTGGTGGTGGTGATGGAAATGAGCCGAGAGTGGGAATGATGTGTTATCATAATGGATTATGGATGAATTTTCTATTTTTTGTAATGGTGGCTATGTTGGAAAGTGGGGGTGTGGGTCTATGGTCGGAAAATTGGATCTGATGAGATGGAGTGAAGGCTCTTATGTTTTCTATGGGCTGAATGTTATTGTGGTTATGAAAGGCGGGTGTTGGGACTGTAAGTGGAAAATTGTGTTTATGATGCGGTGTAGGTGGGTGATTTGGTGAGAAAAGGTTGAGACAATGGTATCAGAGTGAGGGTGGGGAGGGTTGTGTGTGTAGGTGGAGTGTGTGTATGGGGTGGTTGGGCGTACTGTCCTTGGGTTGGGGTTAGGATTAGGGAAGGGGTAGGGAATAGGTTGGGGTTAGGGCAGGGGAAGAGGGATGGGTTAGGGTAG
>NW_019175964.1:19191-24191 GCF_002260705.1 Seriola dumerili
AATGGCGGGGCCGGGAGGTGCACGGTATAGGTGTTAGTGGTTATTTTTTTTTTTTTTTTTTTTTTTTTTTTTTTTTTTTAACCTATGATGCACCTCCCTATGGTGATCCGCATGGTCACTAACTGGGTCGGTTCCCAGCTCCCCCAGAAACCTTTTTATATTTTTATATAATTTTATTATGTTATTTAACTCCCCTATTTAATCTATATACATATATATATAACTTTTAACTTCACATTTATCCTTTTATTGTTTTTATTTATTTGCTGGGCCCGCTACCCCTTGATAAATTTACTTGCAGCAGGTCCCTCTCTTCACTCTGCCCGGTGCTCTGCCTGGGAGTCGAACCCTGATCCCCGGTGGGAAGGACCACTGCTCTCTCCACTCCACCAACCCTCCTGTCAGATCAGTAGGCCAGTGCACATTATTTTAATTCAAACCCATAACCCCAACCCCAACCCCAACCCTAACCCAGCCAGCGCCACTGATCTGCATTCCTTCACCTCAACCTACCCTGGATATCCAAAAAGAAATAACCAACAGAACCACTACCTCCACACCTCAAAAAAGAAGACTTCTGCACACCTTCCATCCAAATCCACCACCAACAACAAGATCCCACAACACCGCCTCGGCCTGGAATCGAACCCTCATCTTCCGTCTCCCGGCCCTGGCCCAGTCAGGTGAGCTACCCACCCAGACACTCCACACACAACATCAATTCCAACCAGACACTCACCTTACCCTAACCAGAACAATTCCCTCCAAAATCAGCCAATCAGATCTGTACACATGTCTTTCCTCCAGAACACCCCACACACCCACACACCTAACCAATCACCACATGACACACACACACACACACTTCCTGTTGGGGGAGGGACTAACCTCCCTCCCTCAACAGCTTTTAAAGCACACGAGGAGCCATTATTGTAAATCCCCTGAGGAAGCAGCACACCTGCGAAACGTCGGGACCCCGCTCCTCTGCGTAAGACTTTTACTCTGATTTTATTGATTGTATTAAGAACTTTTAAACCCTCATTTTTGAGTGGATTTTAATTGTTTTTAATTGGTGTTTTTAAACAAATTATTTAATAAAGTTTAATTTTAATCACTGGTGGAGGGCTCTGCCAGCCCCACAACAGGCAGAAAGACTCTTTTTCCTGTTTTTTAACTGTCCACCTACAAGTCCATCAGGACCAACACCCGGATCATAAACAGCAACTCTCCATCTACAAGAACCATCTTCAATAATCACTGGCACAAGACCATCAACCAAAGAACATCTGTTTTAAACTCTGGATTCAACCCCCACAACCACCATTCCAGAAGTTTTATCTACACCAGGACCAGATACACCAACTAAAGAAGGTAAGAGCTCTCCACCTGCATGTATCACATTTTTAGAGGTAAGTCAACACACAGGAGCGGGGCTCAAAATGGCTCCTCCACACACACACACGCACACACACACACACATACACCCACACCCACACCCCTTATGGACATTAACATACAACCACCCACACATAGACCCCTCATTAACACACAACAATCCATTCTTAACCACCCACCAGACCCAGAAACCAGACAGGCTAGCAAACATTATTTCAAACTGATTCAGGCAATTCATCACAAACACATAATGGACATAGCAATACAAACAGGTACATTCCCACCAGGCATGTTAAGACAGGTTACCCGGCTCACAGACTTCATCAAACCATCCACACCCACCATAGATACCAGAAACAGAATACACAGTAACACAACCCAATGGATGCATAATACAATAACTATTTTGCAACACCATTACCAGACCACAATAGCAACCCATACAGACACAACTCCGCACAACCCATTAGCCTTACAAATAGCCACCGGCTGGGCCAGAAAAAGGTATGGCACCAGATTATCCATGGAAACCCTCCAATCAACACAACAGCTCCTACAGTCACCCCGGACAACCACTACAACCCCACCACCAGACCATCAACAGAAACAAGCTACAATCAACAGCCTACCCACCATCCCTGAAGAACACTACCCACCCCTGCCCAAACCTGCTGCCCCCAACACACTGTCCCTTTATCTAGGCCCCCGCAAATCTTTACTAGAAGAAATCAAGCCACCCACCCCCTCCCCCTGCACACCAACCCAGGAAGAACCGCATCAAATCACCACCGGAACCCAGACAACACCCCAAACTTCGACTGGAACCCAGACCACACCACAACAGACCACCAACCCCGAGTCCACCACCCTCCCCCCACCCTACCCAATCTATAAAAAATCCGCCTCCGCCACCTCACTCAACCCGCAGCCCACCCGAAAAGGACCAATTCGACCCCCACCACCAGTCAAGAAGCATCCGGAACAGACCACACATCACCCTATAGACATCAAGGAACCAACAACTGATCCAACCACATCCACTCCATTACAACACAGGACCCGCAAAGTCACCTGGGGACCTCTACCAACTGAAGCAGAACAGCAGTCAACCACTCCACGTACACCTCTTTCCCCCATCCTACCCCTCACCCCCCCAGTCACAAAGTTCATCAAGCCCACACCCATCATCAAGGAAACAACAGCCCAAATCCACGGCTCCCCCCGCCAACCCCATAACCCGGAAGAACTGCAAACTCTAACCCTTAGCACCCGCTCCAATGTCTCTGTCCATATCACTGATTCTGTTCTCACTTCCTCTCCCCTCACAGATGGTGCAGCCACCCGGGTGGGTCCAACGGGACAGACAGTAACCCAGACAGAAAAAAGACCTACCACAGTCAGAGAATCGGCTAACATGATGACAGGGTCGAACAAGGTTATCCATAACCTCAACACAACCCACTCTGAGCCCTCTCCTAAAAATTCTGCTGGGGCTGCTCTGTCCAATGCGGGCCCCCCGCTGGCTGCACCATCTTCATCCCCACACACCCTCAAGATCCCCCTCAATATGGACCATTCCTCTCCACCTCAACAGTCCTCACCTCCGGCATCCAGTTCATCCCCCCTGCAGCTCCCTACTTCTCATTCCTCCCCACCTAACTCCCCCTCCTATCCCATATTCACCTCTTCCAGTTCACCCCCTCTCCATCACCTTCCCCCTCCGCCTTCAACACACCCCTGCCTTGAACCAGAACTGGATTCATCTGACGAAGACTTTCCACCACCACCCAGCTACAGCTCCACACCACCTCCGGCATTAACACAAGATCACTTCCAACCCCCCACCGAAGAATCAAGAACTCCTATCATCACTCCACCTACTCCCCCCTCCACAACCTCCACAATAACATCCCTCGGACAGACCTTCTTCAAACCCACCTACCACATCGCACGCCCCAACCGTAAAATCCAGGACTGGTTCTTCAAACCACGAAGACCAGTCCTGATCCTTGGAGACTCAAACATTAACCGCATCCCAGCCCATACCCATCCACAAATTCAACTGGACAGTTACCCCGGAGCAAACTCTTACCATTTCCTCAAGGTCTGTGAAAAATCCATCCCAAATCCCAACGTCAAGATAGTGGTCTTTTCCATTGGGATCAACAATAGGGACCAGGACCCCAGGCAGACCACCACTAAACAACTCAAGACCCTCTTCCGCCAGGCAAAGTCGACCTTTCCCAATGCCGACATCTACTTCCCAATCATGAATTTCTCACCTCATCTCACTCCGACTCAGAAAGGTAACCTCACACTCATAAACAACATCATGACCACCTATTTTCCATTCCTAACAGAAATTCCACATGACACATTCACCACAGAAAAAGACAACATTCACTGGACACCCACTACAGCCAAACTGATATTTGAGAACTGGACACATCAACTAAATTTACAATAACCCATAAGGCCAACCCGGACACCCACATACACACACAGGACCTGGGGTGGAACTCCCCCTCTAATATTCTTAATCTTTCCACCCTCTTTACCCCCTCTCCCTCACAGCTATCCCTCTTGGAGAGAGGGCTCTCCTTCATCCCACGCCCCACCAAACTCGACCGGGAGGAACTTCAGAGGGACCTTCACAAATTCCATAGACGACTCAAAATCATAGACTACTTCCATCTCCAACCTGACCGACAGCCATTACCTTTTATTCACCCATCCCACTGGGAACCTCACCCCGACAGTCTCCATCCCCTGACCCGCCAATTCATTAACCAAAATAAAAGGGCCCTTCAGCGTTTCCGGCCCCCGGCAGATGTCTCAGACAATCTGTCGGGGCCGGAACGCAGGGCCCTGACCGACTTAATTCACAACCCAAACATCATAATAAAACCGGCAGACAAAGGCTCAAAAATAGTCATCATGGACAGACAGCAGTACTTGACAGAAGCTAACCGACAACTAATGGACAATACATATTACAGACCCCTCAATGACACTATCCAATCACAAACCCAGACAACACTCAGGAACATTATTCAGACTCTCTACCATAAAAAATACATCAAAGCAAGACAAAAAGACTATCTATTCGGACCAGACAACCCCCGACCCCGCTACTTTTATCTCTTACCCAAAATTCATAAAGACCCACAGACCTGGACTATTCCCTCTGAGGTCCCTCCCGGTAGACCCATAGTTTCTGATTGCAACAGCTCCACTTATCATATCTCTCAGTACATCGATCAGTTCTTAGGCCCCCTCTCCACCCGCCACCCCAGTTACATAAAAGACACCTACCATTTCATAGACATGATCAGATCCATGGCTGTCCCCCCTCACTCCCTACTTTTCACTATCGACATCAATAACCTCTATACCAATATCAACACCCACCTCGGATTACAAACACTTCGCACCATTTTCAATAGACACCCAGACCCAACCCGCCCTGACACAGAACTCCTTCAGTTAATAGAACTCTGCCTGACCAACAACGATTTTCTTTTTAATAACCAGTTTTATTTGCAGATCCACGGGACAGCCATGGGTCAGAGATTTGCACCCTCCTACGCCAACCTCTATATGAG
>NW_019175964.1:34275-39722 GCF_002260705.1 Seriola dumerili
ATCCACCACCTCCGGTACAGTGGTCCGCGAGCCTGTTGGATCCAAATTTTCTCCGCTCTCTTCCTCTGCCCACAAGTCCAGCGATATTGCTCTCTAAAACGGTTATGATGAGAGTGAATGGGGGGATGTAACTGAAAATGTTGTACCAGGGGAGTGTGGAGTCGACCTTCTCCAATATTGTATAAGTGCTGTGATAAACGGGTGTGGGTGGAATGTTTTGTTTCGCCGATGTAATGTTTATTGCAGAGTGTGCATGTGATAATGTAGACTAGGTTGGTGGTAGTGATGGAGAATGAGCCAAGAGTGGGAAATGATGTGTTACTAAATGGATTATGGATAAAATTTTCTGTTCCTGTAATGATGGCTATGTGGAAGTGGGGGTGTGGGTCTATGGTCGGAAAATTGGGATCTGGTGAGAATGGATTGAAGGCTCTTGTGTTTCCTATGGGCTGAGATGATTTTGTGGTTATGAAGGGACGGGTGTTGGGATTGTAATATGGAAAATTGTTTTGATAATGCGGTGTAGATTGGTGATTTGGTGGGAAAAAGTGGAGACAAAAGGTATCAGATGTGATGATGGAGGAGAGTTGTGGTGTATTGATGGGGTGTGTCTGTGGGGTGAGCTTGGGCCGTTCCTGTCCTCGGGGTGGGTTAGGATTAGGCAAGGGGTAGGGGATAGGTTGGGGTTAGGGCAAGGGGACAGAGGGTGGGTTAGGGTCAGGGGAGAGGGATGGGTTGGGGTTAGGATTAGGGTGTGGGGTGAGGGGTGGGTTAGGATTAGGGTGGGGGAAGGGATGGAGGTCAGGAGCGGAGGAAGGGTGGGGAGATGTGGGTAGGGATTCAGGGTGTAACTCTTGGTTAGGGTAGGGTGGAGGACTTACCGACGGCCCAAGCTCACGGACTGCGGGTGAGGGAAAAAAAGGAGAGGTGGAGAGAGGGCTAGAGAGCGAGTTGGAGCGAGAGATGCCAGTGTGGGAATTTTTTATGCTGCGGAGGAAACGTTTTGAATAGCCTCGTAGGGCGTAGACTGCTAAAAAGGGTACTGGTGGCTGTGTGAAAATCCTGAATGTTGCTGCAAATTTCTGAAAAAAACGGATGATTTGTGATTTTATGATACCTTTAAATGTTATGCTTAGGATGATAACTGGATTTATGGAGTAGTGCGTGTGTGTCCGTAGGTTTGAAATAACTTTTGTTTGTAATGTTTGGTGAGTGGTGTTGGAGGGCCCTGAAAAAAACTGTAGTGTCTAGAAAGTTAATATGTGATGTATTTATTGTGTATTTAACAGTAATAGAGGGGTGATGGTTATTGAGTATGGAAATGAATTCTGGAAAATTTGGAGTGTTGATGGGGCCAAATACCGAAAATGTCGTCTAAAAAACCTGAGGTAGGGATGGTTGTAGGGGACATTTTGCTAAGGCTTCTCGCTCCCACTCGCTCATATAGAGGTTGGCGTAGGAGGGTGCAATCTCTGACCCATGGCTGTCCCGTGGATCTGCAATAAACTGTTATTTAAAAAGAAATCGTTGTTGGTCAGGCAGAGTTCTATTAACTGAAGGAGTTCTGTGTCAGGGCGGGTTGGTCTTGGGTGTCTATTTGAAAATGGTGCGAAGTGTTTGTAATCCGAGGTGGGTGTTGATATTGGTTAGAGGTTATTGATGTCGATAGTGAAAAGTAGGGAGTGAGGGGGGACAGCCATGGATCTGATCATGTCTATGAAATGGTAGGTGTCTTTTATGTAACTTGAGGGTGCGGGTGGAAGAGGGGGCCTAAGAACTGATCGATGTACTGAGAGATATGATAAGTGGAGCTGTTGCAATCAAGAAACTATGTGTGCTACCGGGAGGGAGACTCGGAATAGTCCAGGTCTGTTGGTCTTTATGTAATTTTTGGGTAAGAGATAAACAGTAGCGGCGGTCGGGGGTTGTCTGGTCCGAATAGATAGTCTTTTGTCTTGCTTTGATGTATTTTTTATTGGTAGAGAGTCTGAATAATGTTCCTGAGTGTTGTTCTGGTTTGTGATTGGATAGTGTCATTGAGGGGTCTGTAATAGTATTGTCCATTAGTTGTCGGTTTAGCTTCTGTCAAGGTACTGTTCTGCCCATGATGACTATTTTTTGAGCCTTTGTCTGCCGGTTTTTATTCTATGTGTTTGGGTTGTGAATTAAGTCGTCAGGGCCCTGCGTTTCGGCCCGACAGATTGTCTGAGACATCTGCGGGGTCCGGAAACGCTGAAGGGCCTTTTATTTTGGTTAATGATTGGCGGGTCAGGGGATGAGAACTGTCGGGTGAGGTTGCCAAGTGGGTGGGTGAATAAAAGGGTAATGGCTGTCGGGTCAGGTGTGGCAGATGGAAGTAGTCAATGATTTTTAGTCGTCTATGAAATTTGTGAAGGTCCTCTGAAGTTCCTCCTGGTCAAGTTTGGTGGGGGCGGGAAGAGGAGAGAGCCTCTCTCCAAGAGGTAGCTGTGAGGAGAGGGGTAAAGAGGCGGTGGAAAGATTAAGAATATTAGGGGGAGTTCCACCCCAGGTCCTGTGTGTGTATGTGGGTGTCCGGGTTGGCCTTATGGTTATTTGAAATTTAGTTGATGTGTCCAGTTCTCAAATATCAGTTTGCTGTAGTGTGGGTGTCCAGTGAATGTTGTCTTGAGATGTTTCATGTGGGAATTTCTGTTAGGAATGGAAAATAGGTGGTCATGATGTTGTTTATGTAGTGTGAGTTACCTTTCTCTATGTCGGAGTGAGATGAGGTGAGAAATTCTGATTGGGAATAGATGCGCATTGGGAAAGGTCGACTTTGCCTGGCGGAAGAGGGTCTTGAGTTGTTTAGTGGTGGTCTGCCTGGGGTCCTGGGTCCCTATTGTTGATCCCGATGGAAAAGACACTATCTTGACGTTGGGATTTGGGATGGACTTTTCACAGACCTTGAGGAATGGTAAGAGTTTTTGTCGGGGTAACTGTCCAGTTGAATTTTGTGGATGGGTATGGCTGGGATGCGGTTAATGTTTGAGTCTCCAAGGATCAGGACTGGTCTTCTGGTTTGAAGAACCAGTCCTGGATTTCTTACGGTTGGGCGTGCGATGTGGTAGGTGGGTTTGAAGAAGGTCTGTCCGAGGGATGTTATTGGGAGGTTGTGGAGGGGGAGGTAGGTGGAGTGATGATAGGATTCTATTCCGGGTGGGGGTTGGGAGTATGACTTGTGTTAATGCCGGCAGGCTGGTGTGGACGTAGCTGGGTCGCGCTGTGGGCAAAGTCCTTGGTCCAGATGCAAATCCTCGCCAGATTCCGCTTCTCTCAAGGCTACGGCAACTGTTGTTGTTGAAGGCTCGTGGGGGAAGGGTGATATGGGACATCGTACGCTGAATAAGAAGGTGAACATGATGCGTGGGTCGGGAGCGGCTGTAGTTAGGTGGGTGTGAGTTATTGATGGCGGGACTTAGGACATGAGAGGACGTAGGCGATGCCGTGCATGGGGCGGGAGATGCATACTAAGCTCTGTGGGATCCCTCGGGATGAGTGCTGAGGAGATGGCTGTTAAGTTAGAAGAAGGTAGATGAGCGTCCGAAGTACATTGTTCGGAGGGACTCTCTTCGGCGGCTGTGTGCGGCGTATGCACAGACTAGGTGGATGCCCCTAGCTCATGCGGCGGTGGCTCTCTGGCGCCGCCATAGTTTTGGCGGATAAGATGCCAAGTGTCAGCTTGATGCTAGCAAAGAAAATCTCTTTTCAGGAGGCGGAACTCAGACGTCGGCCGTATGGTCGTTGTACGCTTCTGTGCTCTATGTGATATATCTGATCGTTCCACGACTTTCTCCCATGTCGGCATATTATGGCTCTCTAGTGCAGGCGAGATTTCTCTGACTGTGGTAGGTCTTTTTTCTGTCTGGTTACCGTGGCTGTCCCGTTGGACCCACCCGGGTTGCTGCACCATCTGTGAGGGGAGAGGAAGTGAGAACAGAATCAGTGATATGGGACAGAGACATTGGAGCGGGTGCTAAGGGTTAAGTTTGCAGTTTCTTCCGGGTTATGGGGTTGGCTGGGAATTCCGGTTGCCTTGTGGCGAGCTGTGGTGTGTTATTTCACTATGATAAGTTGGTGTGGGCTGGCTTGATTGCTCTTTTGTACGAACCCATGCGTGCTGGGTGAAGTATAAAGGAATATGAGTTCTTTAAGAAAAGATCAGTATTAGTTGCGTTAAGAATGCGAAAAGCATAAATTAACCCCTCAGATAAACTAATGAAACTGTTAAAACTAAATAAAAATCTGCAGTGTTTCCCACCGTCATCTCTGTTTCAGAGACAACCCAGCTGAGACCAAGCACAGTAGTGAGGAGACGATTCAGTCTAGGATATGGGCGGCCATGAGGTTGGCTACTTTGGACAATTGGTTGACTGGCGTGCTCTCTGCTATTCTCAGTATGGCAGGATTTCAGAGTGGTACACCCAGGGTGGACGATTTGCGTGAGGGTGCTTGTGATGTGTTAATGGAGTGCGAGGTAGTGTCTGTGCAATCTGGATTCAGTTGTTGGTCGCTTGATGTCTGGCTCTAGGATGAATTGTGGGTCTGTTAGCTGGAGTGCTTACTGAGCTGGGGGTGGCCGTGGGATGGGGTGCGTGAATATGCTCGGCTTTATGCTGGGGTGGGGGGCATTCTCGGGGGTTTGTTTGTTATTGGCTGGATAAATCTTGTGCAAGCGTGGGAGGGCAACTCATTTCCTTTATAGATTGGGGGCTAAGGCTTTCTGGCGTCGGGAAACACGTTGGGGGGTTCGTGTCGAACTCGGGCGTTGGTAAGGCGATCTGAGTTGTTCGGTGATTGTGGTCTATGGCGCATCTGTGTTGGGGCTCCTTATGGAGTGTAGTCCACTGTACGTAAGCTAGTTCTGGGAGGTGTTGTCTGGGTGTCCAGTAAAGTTCCCCACATCTCAATTTTCACATTGACAAGACCTGGTGGTCGTAGTTCTCTGATTCCTAACCCTAACCCTAACCCTAACCCTAACCCTAACCCTAACCCTAACCCTAACCCTAACCCTAACCCTCTAAAATCATTATTTGAATAATAATCATGTTTAAAATCTTTACTAAAACTTAATCATGTTTAAAATCTTCATTAAAAATTAATCATGTTTGGAAGCTTTATAGAGGACCAATCATGTTTAAAATCTTTACTAAAAATCAATCATGTTTGGAATCCTTCTTGAAAACCAATCATGTCTAAAATCAGTATTTGAACAATAATCATGTTTAAAATCTTTATTAAAAACCAATCATGTTTGGAAATTTTGTAGAAAACCAATCATGTTTGAAATATTTATTAAAAATTAATCATGTTTGGAAACTCTATTGAAGACCAATCATGCATTTAAATAACAAACATGACTAAAAGCCTCATATTATTTAAAAAAAAAAAAAAAAAAAAAAAAAAAAAAAAAAAAAAAAAAAAAAAAA
>NW_019175964.1:39747-87173 GCF_002260705.1 Seriola dumerili
AAAAAAAAAAAATTACTTAAAACATCTTCATTAAAAATTAATTATGCACTTTAAAATATGTTGGTTTAAAAACTTTATTAAAAAGTAATCATGCTTTGGAATCAATAAATAGCATCATGGTTCAATTTTTAGTAAACATAATTTAGGCTTATCTTTATTAAAAAACAATTACAACTTCCAGTAAGAAGTAATCAGGTTTAAAATCTTTAATAAAAAGCAATGAGGTTTAAAATCTTTATTAAAAAGTAATCATGTATAAAAAAAAATTTTTTTGTTAAAAGGGATTGTTTCTTTTTTGAAACACAACAATTAGCAATTATGTTTAAAATCTTTATTAAAAAAGTAATTATGAAAGAGGTTTATAGAAGGTTGGAGACGTGATTGGGAATGGAATTAGGAGAACCTTTAAACAACAGTGGAAACAAAGCATGATAGTAGATTCAATTGGTGGATGTTAGGATTCTGGAGCGATAAAAATGTACATAAAATGACTAAAATTCTCTACTTTTTGTTTGTGTAATATGAGTGTGTATGTGTGTGTATATATATAAAGATATTTTGTTAAATATTGTCTAGGTTGATTACAATGTTGCATGTTTATTACTTTTGGCACTTATGTTATGGCACTTAAGAGAATCAAAGACATTTAGTGCAGTGTCACTTTGGAAAAATACATCCACCCTCTTTTTTGAATCAAATAACCCCGGAGACTAAAGTTGCTGATGGAAAGGACCAAGGCCCAGGATACCATCGATGGTAAACTGGGCCAAGGAACATACACTGGAGAGAGTGTAATTAGGAGGGTTTAAACTAATTAAGGCTGCGTGCCCGTGCCCACCATCTGGCCGAGTGGTCTGATCTTTAAAACATCTATTTTCCTACACCTAACCCTAACCCTAACCTCTTAATCCAATCACCGGGCGTCTTGCCCTAACCTTAACCAGGTCATCCTTTAAGCTAAACCTAACCCGGTTAGTTTATCCTAAACCTAACCACTCGATTCTGAGCCTAATTTACTGCAATTTTGCCTAATCCTAACCGATATAGTGGGGGCCCTAAACCTAACCAGGTCACTGAGGGCCCTAATACTAACCGGTTGCATCTGATCCCAAACATAACCACATTAACCAGGACCTAATCCTAACCAGACTCATTTTGTCAACACATTAACCGGGTTTTGTTTAGCTTCATGTCCACTGGATCACCCTATTTACTCTCTGTTCCTGGTAGCCTAATATGTGTATATACTATGAAGACAAAGGTGTCAGAGGAGACACACAGTCAGAGGATGCAGGAGCAGTGATAGTTAATTTGGTTGTATATAGCATAGGCTTTATTGTTATTCTTTCCTTTTTTTTGAAAAAGAGCAATAAGCCAAAAATAGAGGGTGATCCAGTGTGAACATTAGGAATTACTTACCTTTTTCTTAAATAAATAAATAATAAATAATAAAAAACAATAATATAGATGGATACGTGTGTGAATAGAGAGAGATATGTTGTTATATAGATTGAGATACATGTTTGTAGATATGGGTGTGTGTGTCTCTCTCTCTCTGCGCACATATATGTATATATATATGTGTGTGTATATATAGATATGTATACATATAGATATGTATATGGAAATAAGGAATACAGTTATTTAATAGCTGGCTCCTTAGTCGATAATAATAAATAAATAAATAAACAAATAAATAAACAATTAAAACCCAGGGGGGTCTATTATACAGGAGTTGAGATTGAGCTAATAAATACATTATTTAATTAATTAATAAATATACATACCATTATTATAGAAATACTCAATAAATAAATAAATATCTCTATTAATAAATACTGAATAAATAAATAAATATCTCTATTAATAAATACTATAGCATACAAATGGATTAAAAACACGTTAATAAATAAATAAATAGATACAGTAATTTGAATAATTTAGTGCATATATAGGAATTAAAAAATACATAGGGGTGGACAAACGGTGCAAAAGGAAGAGGATTTCATGAGGAATAAATATATTAAAAACCGGAAGACATGGGAAGGGAAACGGATGTTTTTGTTGTGATATTGTTTTTGTTTCATTCATGTGTGTTCCTTTTCCGTTAAAAACCAATTGATGTGTATGGAATAAAAATAACAATGTTTTTCTTTTTTTATGTTTAAAGTGAAAGATGGATGTTCAGTTATAGATATATGTTATGAGTTCATGATGACGGACATCCGAGTTTTAAAAGCCGTCTCTCGTTTGAGGCGATCGGTGCGCCGTGTGAGAGTTAGGGTTAAAAAGGAGATTCCGTTCCAGCTTTTTTCAAAATAAAAGGCTAAGGACTTTTAAATTAGCTTTTTTCGCCTCATCCGGAGGTCCGTTTTTTGTTAGATTTTTTTTCCTCTTCCTTTTCTTTCATCTTCCTTTTTTCTTCTTTTTTTATAATAAAAAACACACACACGCAAATGCATTTTTTTGAAAGAGACGACGGCTGGACTACGGTCCGACACGGACGCAGACGTCCGCACACAGGAGGCAGAGCACCCCAGCGCTCCGGCTCCCCTCGCGGCGGGGAGAACCAACGGCGGAGCTACGCCTCCGTGGCAAGGTACGGCCGATCCAGACGGGACGGCTATGATGGATCGGGCAACTTCCAGCGATCCATCGCGGCCAGAATGCCACGGCAGGATCACCAGGTTCATCGCGCTGCGGAGCAGCGGACCGTCAACGGCGGACGACGACAGGACCACCATGTCCATTACGCTCGCGAGCAGCGGATTAGCAGCGGCGAGCTTCGGCAGGACAACCAGGTACGCTACGGGCCTGGACAGCGGACCATGGACGGCTACCGCCGTCCACAGTCACAGCGACAGGGGCCCTATAGACCCACCCAACCCACCCACAGAGTTCAATCGGATGATCCGGACTTTAATTTAAAGGTCCGGATCATCCATAACATTATTAAAGCGGCCCACCATCTCAAAAATGTGTCGGCGGAGGAACCACCCCCGACCATCGGACGTATGACAGCCACTCTGTCTGGCTTTATTAAGCCTGCCTCCCCAAATGACACCACCAGCCTGTTGCTGGTGGGTAACGCAAAAAACTGGGAGTACACCACCCTCCTAGTTCTCAGGGAACATTACATGGACATGCTGGAGGCCGAAATCAATAGGCTGGCCAGTTTTGACATTCAGGACTGGAGGGGTCCCTTCCAGATTGCCTCCTCTTGGGCGAGGAGGAATCTGGGTCCGAGGCTGGAGGCAGAGACCCTGCAGCAGGCTGAGGCAGTCATCCTGGCTCACCTGACGGGCTGGCGAGCGGCAGAACGCACCGCAGCTGGTGCACAGGGGCTCGGGGATCCGCCTCCGGAATCCCAGGAAACCCCAGCGGCATCCCCTCCGGCCGCCAGGAGGCCAGGGATTCCCCCGCCCCCCTCCCCTTCCCCCGCACCGTCAATAGCGCCCCTCCCTTTGGCTAGGGCTTTAAGTTTGGGCCCTTTAACACCGGCAGCGACACTCACCAGGGCCGTATCCTCAGTCGCCAGGACACCACAGCAGAGGGACGAGGACCAGGGCAGCCAGCCATCACAGGAGGGAAACAGCCCTCTCTCCTCTCTCCTCGCCCTTCTCCCCCCTTTTCTCCCCCCTCTCTCCCCTCTCTCCTCTCTCCCCCCTCCACTTCCTGGCTCTCTCCTCACACAGACGCTGCCTGCTGCCCCCCCAATTACTCCTCCTCTTCTTCTCCATCCTCCTCACTCTTCTCCTGCTCGGCCTCAACCGGTGGTGGGACCCTCGGTCTCCCCTCCACCTGCAAGAGAGACAGGACAGGTAAGGCCATATAGCCCCAAAGTACAGAGGGAGAGGAGGGCTAACACTGGGAGCAACCCATGCTCCCCCCCATCTGTCCCCCTCACCCCAGTAGTTAGCCTGGCCCCTCTGGTTGCTCATCCTGGCAACCCTGTTGTGATATACGAGGAGGGGGGGAGCACATCCCAGAACATAGAGGGACAAAATCACATGGTTAGCCACCAAGCCACACCCTCCAGACCACCCAAACCTCCTGTGGTGACACCAAAGCCAGCGGCCGATGAGCAGAGGAAGCTGGCTGACCTGGAGGCAACACCAGCATCACCACCACCACCATCCTCATCCACCACGCCTGTCCGGAGACCCACCCGCCACATCAACACGGTCAGGAAATTGAAAGACTGGGCACTCAACGTGAGGAGAAAGTACCTGATCGTGGGAGACTCCAACCTCGCCAGATGTCCACCCTTTCAGGACCAGGATCTACAGGTGGACAGCTATCCAGGAGCCAACTTCCACCACGCGGCGACCATCCTCGCCAAGGCAACCTGCTCCACACAGCCAGAGAGGATCATCCTGGCCTTTGGGCTGAACCACAGGGCGCAGAAGACCCGGCTGACTGCGACGAAGCAGCTGCAGGCGGCTCTGAGGGCGACAAAGCGGCGCTTCCCACTGGCACGGGTAATGGTGCCAGCCATTAACTATTCTCCATCTCTCCCTCAGCAGGAACGCTTTAACCTGAATGCAATAAATAAATATATTGTTGAAAACTGTGAGTTCATCCCCAAGCTCCCAGACACGGCGTTCAGCACAGAGAGAGAGGGAGTGCACTGGACGAGGCAGACAGCAGGTTCAATGCTGGATCACTGGGGTAAGCATTTAAACTGAGGATCCCCACCAGCCTGCCACCTCAGGAGGGGTACAGAAATGTTAAAATTTTGTCCAATAAAATACAACTGTCCACCCCTCAGCTTGCTCTACTTAATAGAGGCCTTACTTTCATCCCCACTTTGGGTCTTAACAGTGAAAATATCAGGCAACAGTCTAGATTCGACCTACAAAATTACCATAGAAGATTAAAGTTGGCAGCTTTCTATGGTGATGAAGGTGATTTAACACCACAACCCTTCACTCCCACATCTCATTGGGCCCCTCCCGATGCACAACTACCCCCCCAAATCATAGACTTGATTAAAAGAGATACAAATTATTATGACCATCATTTTAAAATCCGGCATGTGAAACCTAATCTGACACAGGAAGAAAGCTCAGCACTGAAGGAGCTAATGAAAAATTAAGACATTATTATTAAACCGGCCGATAAGGGCAGTGTTGTGGTAGTTATGGAACGGGAGCAATATTTATGGGAAGGATACAGACAATTGAATGATACAAAGTATTACTCCAAATTAGAAAATCCAATTTATCTGGACACCATCCCCATTGTACACCAAATCATTAAGAAACTACATGAGAAAAAATGTATTAATTGGAAACAGAGGAATTACTTGATTGGTGATTCAGAACCCAGACCTAGACGTTTTTACATGTTGCCTAAGATACATAAGGACCCTGCTAAGTGGAGCAAGCCTTTTGAAATCCCCCCTGGTAGACCTATAGTGTCTGATTGTAGCAGTGAGACCTACAGGACAGCAGAGTTCCTGGACTTTTATCTGAATCCCCTGTCCACTATACACACCAGCTATATTAAAGACACATATGATTTCATAGACAAAATAAAAAACTTACAGATTCCGGCAGATTCGATCCTGTTTACTATCGATATTGATAGTCTCTATACAAACATAGACATAAGAGAGGGCATTCAGTCAGTGAAAAACATTTTTCTAAAAATTATGATAAAAAAAGACCGGATAAAGAATTATTACAATTATTAGAGATTAACTTAATAAAAAATGATTTTGAATTCAATGGTGAGTATTTTTTACAGATTAAGGGCACAGCAATGGGCAAGAAATTTGCGCCCGCATATGCCAATATTTTTATGGCAGGTTGGGAAACAGGGGCCCTACAACAATGTGAAAAAAGACCCATCCACTATTATAGATATCTAGATGACATCTGGGGAGTATGGACACATTCAGAGGAAGATTTTAAGCTTTTCCTGAACACTCTTAATAATTTTAATCCGTCTATTAAATTAAAATCCACTTTAAATCACAATTCTATCGACTTCCTGGACACAACAACATTTAAAGGACCCAAATTTAATGAAACCAATAAATTAGATATTAAGGTTTTCTTTAAAGAGACGGATACTCATGCTTTGCTCCATGAGACCAGCTTTCACCCTAAACACACTTTTGCAGGTCTAATCAAATCTCAATTATTACGGTTCCACAGGATCTGCACCCAAAATGAGGAGGTGCTCTTCTCTGCCTTGGCCCGCAGGGGGTACTCCAGGACCTTCCTAAGAAACTCCTTCAGAAAGTTCCTCCAAATTAAGCCCCATATTGTGTCATCTTTTATTCCTTTTATAACCACTTACTCGGCATCCACAGCGAAGCTGGTCAGAGAGATCAGCAATAACTTTGAAGACTCCAGGAAAGGAAGGGAGCTCCTCCAGAACCACAGGATCATTGCTACATTCAGGAAAAACAAGAATTTAAAGGATTACCTGGTGAAAGCCAAAATTAAACCGTTAATTGATTCCAAATTAAAGGGCAATACTGAATTCTTTAAACAGCAAGTATGGGTGTCTAATAAACAGAATAAAAATGTATATAAAATTGAGAATGAGGGAAATATTTCATCCAAAAATTGTGTATATATTATCATTTGTAAACAATGTGGGTTACAGTATGTTGGTGAGACGGGAAACACAATCCGAATCAGATTCACACAACATAGATACAATATTTTGAAGAGGAAAGACATCCACACTCCGCTGGTTAAACACTTCATACAGCATGGCTGGCATTCAGTACAGGCCTCTGTCCTCCAGTGCAGTCCAAATTGGACAACAACCCAGAGACGGGGGACAGAGAGGACCTGGATTAGTAAATTGGACACTAGATTCCCACAGGGACTTAATGAGAGCTAGGAGGGGGACTACATGGGACTGGATGGAGTGTGCACAGTGTGCAATCCTTTACTTTCTAATCCTAACCCTAACCCACCTCCCGGCCCCTTCAGGGGACAGGATCAGTTCCCCTTCCCTAACCCTAACCCTAAGACTTGGGCGATACGGGGAGAGTCATTGAGATGATTTTTCTAACCCTAACCAAATGCTTTTAGGTGTTTTAATCTAATAATCATTAGAAGAGGATTCCAATTGGCTATGGGACACACATCAGGATTTGATCAACCTCGGCTGGGCTATCCTCAGGTGAAGGTGTCTAGTGATAAATGGCTGAAACACCTGATGATCCTGGGGTCCACTACTGAAGATGTGTCCTGCAATTTACCACAATCATTTTTCTTAAATAAAATAAAATAAAATAAGTAATACACGTATGGATTGTGGTACATGAAAGCTAATTGCTTTAACACAGTTGTCTCGCGGCCTCCCGGGGACTGTGAATGTTAATAGATACACATGTATCTTTACTTATATTTATAGTCTCTCTGACGTTTAGCCTGGACCACGACGGACATGACCTTTTGACCTGAATTTTGAATAGATGTTGAAGATATCTCAATCAATGAGATCCATCAATTGGTATTTATCTGCACTGCAGTGTTATTCAACACTGTCACAAACATTGGGGGTCACTCGATGACCTCTCATCCAACAAGCCAAAGCCATAAAGCTAGAAGATGGTTTTGTGAGTTGTGGTTTCCTCTGATCTTTGTGGGTCATCTTCTTCATCATCACCATCATCATCATAATTCATATTACAAGGCCAGAAGTGTAGGGCAGTCAATTCTTTTCTTTCTTATTTTCTCTCTCTCTCTCTCTTTTTACCACTTTAGGGCGTGGCATGCACACTGTGGGGGAATCTGGTTGAGATGCCCTGGCCAGTGCTTTGCCTTTGGCTCTCCATTCAACTATGATGCTGTTGGGCGTCATGGGGGGAGTCATCGAGATAATTTTTCTAAACCTAACCCTTTCACTTTGAAAAAAACATCACTACAAACCTATCTCAAATGACTCCAAATGGTCTGAAACGTGCTCCTAAACACTTTCTGGGGGGTCATTTTCGCCCTCCACACTTGAAAGATATTTACAAAGTCATAGTATAGTAAGACACAAAAAGTCATAAAAAAGTCACAGCACAGTAAGTCAACTTAAGTAATATTATAGCAAGTCATAAAAAGTCATGAAAATGTCATTGTACAATAAGGCATGAAAGATATTTTAAAAATGATAGTATAGTAAGGCATTAAAAGTCATAAAAAAAAGTGACGGCATTGTAAGTCAACTGAAGTAATAGTAATGTTTCAAAAGAAGTTTTCACAAGTTTGTAAAAGCTTTTAAAAGATATTAGAAGTTTTCAGGAGTTTACAGAAGTTTGTAAAAGCTTTTAGAAGTGTTAAGAAGTTTTTTAATGTGTTAAAAGAGAAGTTTTCAGAAGTTTTCACAAGATTAACTGGACAGGGGAGAAGATGTGAAACGCTGCCCCTTATGGAGGTGGAGCACGTAGCACGATCTTACACATTACACCTTTAAGACCACTGTTATTGATATAAATGCATAATTTTTTCATCTGTAGCTCTTTTATTTTATATACATGGAGGTGCTCCTGACAATATTGGTTCTAGCAGTCATATTTTAGCCTACTAGTTGAGACCATTTCTCATAGTAGAAAAATATTCTTGAATTTATTATTTGTGTAAAACCATCTTCCCCTCAGCAAAATAACCAGAGACTTGTATTTCTATGTAGCAATAGTCGTGTTTTAGTTATACGTCCTATAAAGAGATTCAGATATAATTATCTAAATGTCATTTTTGTAGAGATGGTGGCTAATTGTGACATTCTTTCTAAAGGGCAGAGGATTGCCACAGCACCCACATGATGACACATGCAGAGCCTGACCTGTCAGCCAACACTCACCTCTGCTTATAATCAACAGTAAATATATTGTGTGGTGATATATTTTGTATATATCTTATATTGTTAATAGTATTTCAGTAATATTATATATATATATTTATGTCTATAAAAATACAACAAACAAGTTACATACCACATTGGATTATATTTTGTCTGGCATACAAAGAGATACTATATGAAACAACATCATAGTTTATGCTGTAAATGTAAGGAAAAGGGATGTATCATTTTCAAGATTTTATTGAAAAAAGTCAGAAAAGATTGTGCATATAAATAAGAATGCAAGATAATAACATACAAATTTGAATATTCACACAAGTATAAAAAGAAAAAACTTTTCACTGTCATTCCCTGTTCAGGTGGTTACGTTTTTATCATTATTCCCTAGTGTTTGAAGTCTTATGTTTCCTGTTTTATTTTGATGCTCATATGTTGTCTCGTTCCAGGTGTATATGATTGCATGTGTGGCAGCATGGAAACACAGGAGTTGTGATATTGTGGTGTGGAGTTTTTCGGTTGGATACTTTCAAAATCCAATTCAGGCTAACATTGCCCAGATTATCTACTCCATCTTTAAATAAAGACATGAAAATAGTTTTGATTAATTTCAGAAATGATCATTAATGACTTTCTTGCAAATTAAGAAATAATGCCTTGATAATTATGTAAGGACAATTTCACCAACAGTATAAACTTAAATTTACTCTGAGAGAAACAAATCTTTTTGAAAGCATCATCTTTTTATTCTTTTATAATGCTTTCACCATTTCTGTATTTCTTCTCACACCCTGTAAATTACTGAATGAATCCTGAATGGCACTACACAAGTTTAGGGACAAAACTCTTAAATTTACTTTAATGAACTAGAATTACTGCCTCTCAGTTGTCTGCCTCCTCCACTTAGAGTAGTTACAGGTTACATACCTGTTTATCCAGAATCATATAGAATAATAGTGTGTGAATAGTGTGAAGTGTGAGTTATGGCTAAAAACTGTTTTGTGAGGTCACCGTGACCGTAATCTTTGACCACCAAAATCTAATCAGTTCATCCTTGAGTCCAAGTAAATGTTTGTGCCCAATTTGAAGAAGTTCCATCGAGACGTTACTGAGATATTGTGTCTACAAGAATGGAATGGACGGATGTACATACATATGGATGGCAAGACACCCCGAAAACAATATGCCGGCTGTGACTATCGCCAGGGTGGATGCATAATAATCATTAATGTAAGAACACAGAGGGCCAGTTTCACAGACATGGCTTAAGACTAGTCCCAGAGTAAAATGTCTGTTTGAGCTTTCTTAACTCAAAGCAACTTGCACAGATTTATTTTAAAATGGTCAGGGATTTACCCTGTTTTGGATTAATTTAAGACAACAAAAGGGAGACTTAAGGCAACTCTAGAATTTCATTTGAGATTAAATGAATCCTTCACAGGGGCAGGGTGTGAGTGTTCTGCAAATCAGGACCCGCTAACCCTCTCATTACTGTGATCATAGCTCTCTCCTCCAACTTCGTATCCAGCTCAAGCTGAAGGATTCTCATTCTTATCTTCTCATCTTCTCCTTTCACTGTTAAGATTCCTTTTCTCTGGAAAAAGGAATCTGAAGTATAAATAAACTCATACGATCCTTTGAATGAAAGAAACTTTAAGATTGACACAGACAGTGGAATGTATTGAGCAGAATTATCTAATTGACTCCCTTTGGTATATTTGGTATATCTACCATTTGTGCTCAGTTCTTCATCTGAACTGTCTAAATGCTCATCGTCTGGTGCTATGTTATTCCAGAGAGCGAGTCACTTAAATCATCAATTTTGTCTTTTTTTGGGGGTCACCATTATTGCCACCGCCATTATTGAATTTATGATGTCTGCATTCTCTCTCTTTAAAGCCAGTTAAAGGTTCTTCCACAGAGTCTGTTAAGAGAGATATCAATTTAAGTGATGTCACAAAAATATAAATGAGAAATGTGAAATTCTGGTAATAATCAGGGTAGTTGTCTACAGTCACCTGTAGTTGTTGTACAGTTCTTGTGTTTACATTTTCACTTGCATTGAAATCTCTTGTTTTGCTCAGAAGCAGTGGTATGGTTCTCAGTTTAAATAACTGGACAGGTGGACACAATTTGTTTTAGTAGCATTTTTTTCTCATATTCACTGAAATTTTATGACCAAATTCTTTAGTCCTGTCATTGTTGGTTCTCAGGATTCACACCAGTAATGGTGTTTTCTATTCCACTCTGGGTTTTTGTGAGCACTATTAGACCTATAGCATGTGCTTGTATTTAACCTAATGTGGTGTAACTCAGGTGTTTTCATTTAGGCTTACTTAGCTTACTCCAGCACTCTGTAGTCTCCAACTAACTAAACTAAATTTAAGGCTCACACAGAGATGATACATCAGTGTAAAAGCTTGTTTACTTGCTGCTGCTGCTGCTGCTGCCTCTTAATGCTTAATGCAGAAGTTTAGTTTCCACACAAGTCTGCACATAATGTGTGAAATGTAAATACTGATCTCAGAACAGTAGAAGCTGAGTTATGGACAGTTTAAAAAGCACACTTTGGCTATTGCTAATCAATAGTCAAAGATCCCAGGATTATCCTCAATGCGCAAACCTCTGAATTAAGCTGCTGTACTCTTTGTCAACAGGACATGGTCACACCCCAAAGACTGACAGAAACTATAGATACTACAGCTGAAAGTCTAATTCGTTTTCAGAGACAATATCCTGCTGCCACCACTAGAGGGCAGCATGTATGTATGTAAACATGATGAGTGAAACAGGCACCAGATTCTTTATGAGACAGAAGCTGTTCTGAGATCAGATGTCACTTTACTTCAGTATCGTTAAGTAACTGATGTTTATATTTGAACACTGCTTGTCTTGTTGCCCTGACGTCACAGCAGTGCAGTAAACTACTCTGAACGTGTGTCCCTGTAAACTGTCGTGTCTTCTCTTTTTTACTTGACGACGTGGCAGGGTGTTTCTCACCGCTGATTCCCTCTGGCCGCTGACATTGGTCAAATTGCGCCTATTAACCAATGAGAAGCGAGTGCGATGACAGGGCCGACTCACGTCATCGACAGAAAGGAACGTTTTGCCGAAGTAGGGCCAATCAAATCGGGAGAAGTGCTTCAGGCGGCACTGGATTGGCGTCGGCCGGACGGAAGTGTTTGTGCGGGGCCTGAGTGTATGATGGTCGGTCATCGGAGAGGAACGAGGCGGTGAAAACGACGGGAGATAGGAAACGCAGACGGTGAGAGAGGTGAAGCTTCCAGCGCACAGGTGAGACTTCAGTGTGTGTTGTGCTTCATATTTACCCTGAGTTTTTTACAGAATGACTGACTCTGTTCATCCTGCAGCATCCTTAATAATTCCCAGTTTACTGCGTTATTACATCATTTATTTGATAACTGCAGAAGATCATAGAAAACGAAACAAAGCCACGAGGAAACAACAGTATAGGTATTAAAGAACAGGTATGCTACATGTTGAGCTTATTAGATATAGGCATATATACGTTTTACAAAGAGGAATTTAAGAATACAAATTTACTTACTTTCAATATGGAGAAGGTCATGGATGTATCCATGTATTGTTAAATAGATTAAATACAGGCTAAACAATATTTCACATGAGAAAAAATATTTTAAATATTTTTTTGAATCTAAAAATGGAGAAATCTACACATTAAATATATGTAAAAACAAAGTTACTGTATGTCAAGTAAAATGAAGTTGTTAGTATCAGACCAGTGTTTTTGTGTGAAAATGCTGTGCAACGATGATGATGATGAATGTGTTGTTACACACTGAGGTTTCTGCTTTATGTCACGATGAACCTCCTCATTCCTGTCATCTCTATTGTGTGTAATGAAGACAGAAAAACAACCAGGAAAAATACATTCAGTTACCGGCTGTAGTGAAAGTACTCGTATCACTTCCTTCAGTGAAACTAAAAGGAAAAAAAACTCAAGTAATGGTTCTGCAAATGACATTTTACTGAGGTAAAAACAAGTATTATCAATACAATGTACTCTATGTTAAATGACTTATGTCAGTGTTTTAGTTTTTTTATTTGTTACTGATGAATTAATATGTAAGCAGAACTTTAATGTTATATGTAAAGTGATTACAGTCAAAAGTACAATGTTTCCCTCTGAAATGCAGTGAAATATAAAAAGGCAGTACTCAAGAGATACTCAAGCAACAGGCAATTAACAGCAGTACTTACTTTCCAGTGCTTGTAATTCAATTTTTTTTTGTAAAAAAATGAGATAATCTCCTGATGGCTTCAGTTGATCTCAGATCAGACACAGACCTTCGATATGAGATGTCCTTATGTTTTATGTCTCTCTCTGTCTCAGTGTGTCAGGATGATGCGTCCACTGCTGATGTGTTTTATCCTGTGCGTCGTTCATGGCAGCAGTAAACCCACGGAGCAGAAGACTCGAGTTCTTCACCAGGAACCTCTCAGCCATGTGGAGCACGACGACAACAAAAACTACGACTATGACCACGAAGCTTTTCTGGGTCAAGATGAAGCTAAAACCTTTGAACACCTCCCACCAGAGGAGAGCAAACGGAGGCTCGGGTGAGTTCATCCTAATCATCATCACACCATCACCATGGAGGCGCAGTTTTAATATTAATGACAATGACCTACTCACAGCAGACACATGGAACAACAGTCAGTTCATGTACAGACTCCTTCTACACCTGTGTGTATCACCTGTGTACCTGTCACATGACTTCTCTGTTTAAGGAACATCTTCCTCTAACCGTCTTCACAGTGGCATATTCCACAACCGGTTCAACAAGTTCTGGCTGTGTTGATTTTTTTTCTTCATTTGCACAGAGCCTGAAGTTTATTCAAGTTCACATTATAAGTACATTATTAACAACTGGTCTGTTTCTCTGCAGCATCATCGTGGACAAAATCGACAGTAACAAAGACGGTTTTATCTCTGAGGAGGAGCTGAAGGTTTGGATCAAAAGTGCTCAGAAGAAACACATTTACGACAGCGTGGAGCATCAGTGGAAAGACTTTGATATGAATGGCGACGGTCTGATCAGCTGGGACGAGTATAAAAACGTGACATATGGGAGTTACCTCGGTACGTGACTCTGGTGAACCCAGACTTAGAACACACAATCACAGTTAAAGATTTATCTGAGATGGATGGTGAATGGGGCAGTGTGGGTTTTAGCAGGCGAGGGGAGGGGTTTAGATGATCAGGTGAGCGAGGCAGATGGAGAGTGGAGCAGGTAAACAGGGACACAAAGGTTAGAACTGAACTAAAAAAATAAAAATGAAAACACGGAGATATACTGCTGGACAGCAGGTGTGCAGACAGGTTGGCAATCACGCAGGTGGGATGGAGGGAGGAGTGCCACGCCCACAGCGCACACACACACACACACACACATAAAGAGACAGACAGAAAGGAAACAACTAAAGAACTGTAGAGACCACGTCACACTCAGTGTCAAATAGGTTAATATAGTTTTACTAACTAAACACATTCAAACAGCAGAGACATATGATTGATCCTCTGATCAGTTGATTGATTGATTGACAGATGACCCTCAGACAGACACAGAGTACAACTACACCCACATGATGCTGAGGGACGAGAGACGCTTCAAGGCCGCTGACACAGACGGAGATTTGATCGCAGACAAACAAGAGTTCACAGCTTTTCTTCATCCTGAAGATCACGAACACATGAAGGACATCGTGGTACAGGTGAGAGTGACGTCACTGAGCTGATGTGATGTGACTGAATCTTACATACGATATACTTATATTTACACCTGTCTGCTCACTACCACAGGAAACGGTAGAAGACATCGACAAGAACGGAGACGGTTTCATCGACCTGAAGGAGTACATCGGTAAGAAGTCAGATCAGACCTCAGTATAAACTAAACTCCTGTGTGGCACCTGAACCCAGACCCTCCTAACCGCTGATCACTGTGTGTGTGTGTGTGTGTGTGTGTGTGTGTGTGTGTGTGTGTGTGTGTGTGTGTGTGTGTGTGTGTGTGTGTGTGTGTGTGTTGGGAGGGGGTCTGATTTATGAGGAATTTATCCAAAGGAACTCTGAGTTTGTTCCTCCACTGTTAGTCGTTCTCCTCTAATCTCTCCTGCAGGTGACATGTACACTGCAGAGGGTGATGATGAAGAACCAGAATGGGTGGCAACAGAACGTCAACAGTTTTCAGAGTTCAGAGACAAAAACCACGATGGGAAGATGGACAAAGAGGAAACTCTGGACTGGATTCTTCCATCTGATTACGACCACGCTGAAGCTGAAGCCCAACACCTGCTGCATGAGTCCGACACCAACAAGGTGCAACTGTTTTTATTTTAATACAACTGCTTCAAGTTCACCTGTTCAGGCTGTAATCCTCACTTCCGTTCATCTCACTGCCTCATATTCACTTGTTCAGTCCTTGCGTGCTTACCTGTTTAACACCTGTTTTTTATGTCTTTGTCCAGGATGGAAAACTGACCAAGAAGGAAATTCTGGACAAATACGATGTGTTTGTTGGAAGTCAGGTGACGGACTTTGGAGAGGCTTTACTACGACACGACGAGTTCTAGACACACAGCTGATTTTTAGATAGAAAACCTGATTTTACAGTTTTTGAAGAATAATTTATTTTGTAAACCAACAAGAGAAAAGGTTTTATTAACATTGTGTGTTTACACTTGGAGAGTTAAGTTAAAAAACTTCACTTGTGTTTCGTTCACATGATCAGTTTCTGTTCCTCACTCTGATGCCTCCGATTTTACGTCGCCCTCTACTGAGTTCATGTTACTTGTTTTTATGATGCCATCAAACACATTCATGTTTAAAGACTGAACTTCAGACCTTTGAATAAATTTAACGTCACAGTTGCTGGAGATGAGATAAAGTGATAAGTGCTTTAAAAGTAATTGTAACTCCACATTTTATATCACTGTAAAACTTTACACCAGTGTGTGTCAAATTTGCACTCAGAAAATCACTAATCCATATTTTGGACCACATGCTGTATTTTGACTTTTACAGCCTGTTTATCAATAAAAAAAGAAAATTGAAATGGTTTGTGTTTGAGTGAATTCACGCTGCTGAACAGTGTGAAACTCAATGTCTAAATGCCCTAAAAGTAACTGAGGACAAAAACTGTTTGTAAAATTTTTATTACATTTTGTTGTTGCCTTTTGTCTACACAAAAACGTTCTACTATAAAACAAAGATCATCAGCAGCAGCTGAACAGTTTGTTGTATTTACACGTGGTTTTGCCATAGACCAGAATATTTAGCACATTTTCCCTCCATAAGTCCAACCTGTAAAAGGGTTTTTGTAAAGAAAAAAGTCCTCAGTGTTATTTCGTTCCAAATATTAAGAAACTGTGGAAACTGAAGACGTTTCTGTTTTTGAAGAAACTTCAGATGATTCATCCATTTTCTTTCCGAAGACTGTTTCCATGATGCAGGCGTTAAACTGAAGAGGAGGGAAAACAATGAACAGGATTTTATCAATAACTTTCTTTCATGAAATCTGACCTGAGGTCAGGTGGGGATACACAAACAGCATCTCGAAGAATGATCCATTTTAAAAGTGTTACTCCACCTAAAGAAATTAGACATTTAATTTTTAATGTCCTTTAAAGTTCAGGACATTTTTAAGGTACAAAGTACTGAAAGCAGTTAGTCCTGGTTCATTATATACAGGTGTCAGAGACTGATGATGATTCTCTCTAATGAAACACAAAGATAAACTGCACCATAATCTCCGCAGTCAAATATAGACATGATGGTAAATCACTGTCCTGTCATGAACGCACACCTGAACACACACCTGATTTATTCTGATAAACCGTTTTATCTTCAGTCTCCACATGTTAAAAGTCAGACTGAAGCTTCAGTGTTTGGATGACAGGTTCACCTGTCTGTAATATGTTCATCTGTCTAGCAACTGTTCACCTGTTGAGGATAAGGTTATGTTTGCTCACCTGTTTGTTCATGAAAGCATAGATGAGCGGATTGTAGACACATGAGCTCTTGGAGAAAAAAGCTGGGATGGTGACAAGTCGATAATCTTTGTGTTCGTTTGAAGAGTAGGCGAAGTAAAGAGCAGCGAGAGCATACGGGGCATAGCAGGTGATGAAGGAACCCACCATCACAATGATCATTCTCGAAACTTCCTTCTCCGCCTTCTGTGTGGAGGCTGACTCTGTCTGCTGGGCTGCAACCTGAACACAGGAAACAACGTTAACCTGTGCAGTGACTCAACAACGTTAACCTCTACATGACTCAACGTTAACCTCTACATGACTCAACAACTTTAACCTCTACATGACTCAACAACGTTAACCTCTACATGACTTAACTTTAACCTCTACATGGCTCAACTTTAACTTCTACATGACTCAACAACGTTAACCTCTACATGACTCAACAACTTTAACCTCTACATGACTCAACGTTAACCTCTACATGACTCAACTTTAACCTCTACATGACTCAACGTTAACCTCTACATGACTCAACAACTTTAACCTCTACATGACTCAACGTTAACCTCTACATGACTCAACTTTAACCTCTACATGACTCAACAACTTTAACCTCTACATGACTCAACTTTAACCTCTACATGACTCAACAACGGTAACCTCTACATGACTCAACCTTAACCTCTGCAGTGATTCAGTGAATTCAGTGAATAATGGTGGATCTGGATCTTTACTACAAAGCTCTGTTCTCTTCAGGTGTTCATTCAGACCTGGTCCTCTGGACTAATGATGCTACAACCTGAACCTGAACCTGACCCCTCCCGGTCCAACCCCCATCCACAGGGAACTTGTGAGTCAGTCATAGTCACATCTCTCAGAGTGATCAGTAATTGATTGATTGATTGATTAATCGATTGATCGATTGATTGATCATTTAAACTCACAGCTCTTAGGGCGCTCAGTAACTGGGAGTAGGAGAAGATGATGATGGAGATCGGACAGATGAAACAGGTCACCATCAGAAAGTTTACGTAGCTGCTGCAGTGAAACTCCTCGTTGTGAGTGTACCAGTCCGGTCCACAGGAGCAGCCCAGACCCTCAGGGATGTACCTGAAAATACAGGCATGGGAAGTTCAGGTGTTTATGTTAAATACATCAGACTTTGATGACCTCTGCTTCAGGGGTGTTACCTGCTCCAGCCAAAGAAAGGTGGGGTGGCACAGCTGACCCCCATGAACCAGGTGAAGGCGACAGCAGCCAAAGCGTGATTACTGCCGAACTTAAAGGCTCCAAACGGTTTACAGATGACCAGGTATCTCTCAAAAGACAAGACGGCCAAAGACCATGACGTCACTAGACCTGAGGATGAAAGGAGAGAGAGACATTCATCAGTAATTTACTGTGTTCACTTGCTTCTGAAAATAAATCTAGCGACCATCATGAGATGGGTTCACACCAGCTGCTACGCCTGTCAATAGTTTGAAGTGACTACCCATCAGTACTCCGTCATTACTACATTATTACACATGCACACGCATACACAAAACACCAACAGCCCTGCTGTCACAGCTGGTACTGACCCAATCTGATATAACTCCTGTACTTGTGTTTCCCTCCTGCTGCTGAGATGAAACTCAAATTAAACTCAGTGAGTTTTCTTACCTGCTATTGACCCCATGGCGGCCTCCATGGCACACAGGGTGTGACCCAGGAAGTAGTAACCCCTCATGGATGCGATGAACACCTGGCTGACAGAGAAGACGACGAAGATGAATCCTGCAAAGGAGATGTTGACGAGGATGTAGTTGAGAGGGACTCGGAGCTTCTTGTACTTAAGCGTCACGAGGAGAACTATAAAGTTTAAAGGAGTTCCGGCGAACAGGACTATGCCCATGAAGACTGTTTGCAGGTGAAAGGCCCATAGAGGGGCCAGATAATACTGGGGCCCCTCAAAGGGACTCACCTTCGAAATGTTCTCGAATAGGTGAAAATGTTTCCCCATGATGACCCTGAGCTCTGTACCACCCTGAAGACCTCATCCTCTTTATATATCCTCATAAACCACTTACTCCAAAGATTTAGCTGCAAGGGTTTTTCCAAAGTTTTAGGATTAAGATCGTCACATTTCCTTCTGTCTGAAGGCATTTTCAGACACGTTAATCTGATTACAGGTCACTGTAAAAACACGTAGATCACTTTGTGTATTTTAAATGTATAGACAGAGATCAACCAGAGTTCATGTGTGTGTATGTTCTGACATGTGACTTTAATCATCACAGCCTGAAGTCAATCTGATGGAAAGTGTGATCATATTAACAATATGAGAAACAATATAAAAGATAAAAAGAGAAGACGACCACCATCATATCAGACAAATTAAATTCATTCATTTATAGGACAGAAAATTTACTATGCCTTTAGTTAAATAATCATTTTTGTCCCTATTGATCATAAAAATGTTAATTATCCAAACAGGATGTTTTGATGAACTTTGTTTCTTTAGATATTTATTGTGTTTGACCTAAAAACTTATAATTTAAAAAGTGAAAACACAGAATGGAGATTTAACATGAACTCTCGGGGGTTTGGACAAAATCATTTTCTGTATAAAGAAACTCTTTCTTTTATTTTCTACAGTGAATTAAGTGAATATGTGGTTTTGTCAACAGCAGAAATTCCTAAAGTGACACATAAAAAAACGAGGTCTTCAGACATCAGTTGTTGTTTATCACTGATTGATCCAATCTTCATATTAAACCTCTGATAAACCTCACAGACCTGAACACACATTAAACCATTAACAATCAGTGTAGAGTTAAACCATTAAACCCATTAACAAACATTTTAAACAGTTTAACCATTTAACAGCTAAATGAAATGGTTGTAAACATGCAATTAACCACTTCATTTAAGAATTAAACAATAATTTAACTCGTTATTTACATGTGTTCGAGCGAGTGTTCAGCACCGATTCACTGGGGAGCCTGTTAGTACATTTAATTAAGTTGAATAATTAAAAGAGTGAAACACAGAATGTAGTGTAAAACATTATATTTATGATAGAAATTAATACTTTAAATTAAATTTTACTTTTATCGTTTTAATTTTGTTGTATTGACATTTGAATTGGTTTATTTCTGTCTCTTTCTTTACTTGAAAAGCTTCTTTGTTTGAGTGTGACAAACATTTATTCTTGTTCCTATTATTTAGTTTTATAGAAAACAGCCAAAGTTCAGACTGAATTTCTGGGTTTAAACTGATTAAAGTGAATCACACAAACAGATCAGATGAACTCACTAAACTGCAGTATATATACCAGTATAATAAAGTTTTACCAAGATAATACAGTGTTTACCCGTGTAATAAAGTATAAACTGAAGTATCTACCAGTGTAATAAAATATTTACCAGTATAATTCAGTATTTACCAGTGTATTACAGTGTTTACCAGTATAACAAAGTATCTACCAGTGTAATAAAGTATTTACCAGTATAATTCAGTATTTACCAATATAATAATGTGTAACCCACAGTTCTGCCTTGTTTTCAGAGCAGCAGCAGAAGCAGGTGGTCGACAGATAAAAGTCCAGTAAGAACCTTTTGTTTCTCTCCGTGTGACAGAGGTTTAATCCGGATGTTTCAGATTTACCTGAGCAGGTCGTCTCCTCAATCCCCTAAATCCTCCAAACATCATCTCAGAATCAGATTAGAGACAGAAAGTCTCCACAATTCCAACTAAACTGGTCTAAACTGGTATGAACTGACAGAGGCTTAATCCGAGGAAGACGAGGATGAAGGAGTAAATCTCTTCTTTAAAAGAGCCTCCTATGCTCCTTCAGTCTTTCATCATCACTTCACCTTAACTGGTCGAGGGTCAAACTGAAGACACAGGTACTATAACTTTGTTTCTCTTGCTTACATGTTAAATTCATTATCAATCACAAGTCTTTAATCATTCTTTCTGTTTGTCACTTATTCGCATGAGAAGTGTGTTTATTATGGATCCTCCACCTTCAGAAGCTGACCGATCGTATGACTTGACGACTTATCTTCAGAGCTGGGGCTGTATCATAACCAGGCTGTGAGTTGGATGAAACATGGGTATGATACGACCTCAGTTTGGAAGTGATTCACTGCAGCTTCAAACACAAACGGTTTTCCTCTTAAAGAATTTTTCACATTAAAAGTCTCTAACAAATCAAAGGTTTTTGTGATTATATTAATACTCTATTTTACCTCTATACATATAGAAGGCAGTGAGTGAGTCCAGACTGAAGTGTTTCTTTAATAAAGAGTTTTATCGTGAAAGATTTTCTGATTTTAAAACTTTGTGTGATCATAATTGTTTTCAGTATTTGATTTATTCCATTTAAGTTAGATTTCATATTTTTCTTTGCTTCTTGTTTCTTCAGTTTGTTTAATTCTGAGAGAATCAAGCAGTTTTACAGGTGTTTGGTGTTTCACATGGACAGGTGAAGGACCAGCACATGGAGGCTTTAGTCATTTTTTTTATTCACTCAGCTGCTCTCTGGGTCATGTTCCTTCCTGACAACATAGTTTACTCAGTGCAAAATGCTTCTAATAACTGACTATCCTCCTTGCTATTGAAGACCACTACTGCCCTCTTCTGTCATGGAGTGAACATCACAGATGCTACCCAACATCTCTCTTGTTGTGCCTGTTCAACAACTATACAACCACAAGTGTTTATACAAGCTTAAAGCACTTGACAAAAAACCAACTCAGAGCATATTGTGATATTATTCAAAGATATAACTTAATGATTGTTTATTTTATAAGATACAATCTGCTGTAGCTCCCCCACACCTCAAATAGTTTAACAGCTGGTTGTGAAATAAGACACAAGGGCAGACTGTTCTATAAAACTTCTTCTTCTTCTGTAAATTTTAGAGACTGTAGTCTTAGTCCTTTTAACATTAATGTTAAATGGCTGAAAGACAAACAGTCATGTTGTCATTACAACAAAGGTTAAGTGCTGGCTAAAAGCAAATCATAGCTGTACTGATTTCTAGGTAATTGCATCTCTTGTTAATTGTTTTTGTTTGACTGTTTGTAGCTTGTTGTGCTGTTGTCTCTTTTTAGACTTTTCTTGTGTATGTTTTTAGCTAATTGAAGGGTATTACTTATTGTGTTGTGTTTTGTGTTGTTTTACAATTGACTGTTTTAATTCCATTACATATGTAAAAGCCCAATTAGGGACATGAGTTGAGAATTAGCAACAGTTATAAATTCTTTTGTGCAAAACATTGCTTTCATACCCTGTTTTGAAACTATGTTAAATTGCATCATCCCTATCAAATAAATAAAGAAATTAAAAACTAAAAAAAGAAAGGTCTGTTAAAGCCTCTCTGAATGTTTACACACTGTCTATGCTTCAGTTTTCATCAGTGTTATGAAATGATTATGTTTTAATTGTTATATGTGTATATATTGCTTATGCTCAGGGACAACAGGTGGAAATAAGGCATTGTGCTTTACACTGATTGTACACTGTTGCTGTTTTAAATAAACCAAAAAATGAATGAAAATGAAATGATTTTAATGTTGTCCATGCTGAAATAATTATTAATGAAACAGTCTGATTAACCGAACTTGTGATTCATTTGACAACTAAAGGTTCAAACCTTCATTTGAATTAAAATAGTCACTTTTTAATTTATAGATAATTAATATACAGTTGTTTTAACATGTTATTGGTGACTCATCACAGGTCATCACTTCACTGTGGACAGTGTCTGTTTTTGTGTTATTGGACTGACCTGATAAAATGTTGCAAAGTGTCACAGGAAGGAAAAAAATACATAATTTTATCATTTCATGTTTCCTTAAATCGGTTGTGTGTTGTAGAATTATCACTTTATAAATTAAATGATAAACACTCTTCAGTTTTGTTTCAATTGCCTTCTGCTAATATAAAACTATAATATGATTAATTAGTGTTGACATAATACAGCACCTCAGATCCAAAACACTGCACAACTTGTGCAGCAGTAAAAAGGATGGCAGGGTCTGAGCAGATATAGAGTGTGAGGTTTGAATGAGATTTGCTTTATTTATTACTGTTTACAAAATGAGTTCCTTTTTAATGGATTTCTGTATACTGTATATACCCATAAGAGTAAGATAAACTTAAAGATTCTTTGAAATCGACCTTGTTGTATTTGTCCTTTAACATGGTCATATAACATTTTAATTTGAACTGAATGTATTTCATTGTTTTTGTCCACAGCCGTGTTAAATTTAACATATTTTGATTGGAGTTCTGAGTGAAGTCCTCTTGGCATGACAGAGCGGAACTGATCGTCTTGCCTGTGTTTCCAGTCGGGACAGGGTCGCGGTTGCACGCGGGAAGCTTGTGCGAGATGGCGGTCGGCGCTCAGACCGTTTAGGACTCTTTCGGATCCGTCGTGTTGGATAAAATTCTGCCTTACCAGATCCCTGCTTCTGACCCGAGTTATGGAGGGGGGCAAACCGAGCCTGGCCCTGGTCTACCAGGCGGTCCAAGCCCTGTACCACGACCCGGACCCGGCCGGGAAGGAGCGAGCCTCGGTGTGGCTTGGAGAGCTCCAGAGATCGGTAAGAAAATGGGAGAGGCCGGGGAACCGGAGCAGCGGGGTGGAGGACTGAGGCGTCTGAGGGGGTTTTAGTGTTGCCTGCCTGGACCGGGTCTTAACAGTTTACTTGCTTTAAAAAGACCAGGTGAACTGAAGTGCGCAGTCTCAGAGGAGCCGCAGGATCCCGTTAGCATCACAGCTAAGCTAAGCTAGCTAAATGAATGGATGAAAACACAAGCTGTTAGCTGTGTGGTAGCTTCATTGGCTGTCTGCTGTCAGGTAATAAGTTCAACGTAGTCACTGTAGTGTTAATCACAGATTGTTGTTCTGTCCGAAGAATTAAATGCTTCCGTTTCAGACTGAGATTCTGTGTTTAAGTCTCAGAGGGGTTCAGCAGGCCCTGGCTGCTGCACAGTGCTAACTCTGTTAGCATGCTAGCATGGCTAATATCACTGTTACGGCAAAGTTTAGTCGCTTACTTCGTGTAACTAGTCATTCTAGTTGAAATCGGTGACCACTGGTTCCTGTTTATCTGTGCTTAACGGGCAGGGCGGGCCTCCGCCGAACTCCATTCAAAATTCAACACTTTGAAACACGGATGATTAAACCGTCGGTTCCAGTCAGATACTGTGAGATTAAAGAGACAGTGATTCAGAGTTTCATACTATGTCGGGTCATGAAGAATAAAGTATAGTCATGCAGGTCTAAATGTTATAGTGACGCTGACGTTAGTGTGTCTATCACAGGGCGTGGCTAACACTCAGACCAGGATCAGGTTTTAGATGAGAGGATGTAGAAATCGAAGGTGATGTCTTCACACTGCGGTACTTTATTCCTGTTTCATACTGTGTTTCTGTTGAGTGAAAGTTCACTTTATATTCACTGTTGTAGTCCAATTTATTATAAACAGGACCTGAACCAGCAGTCTGGTCCTGGTCCTGACTCTGACAGACAGATCATTACAAAACACTGTGATCTGAATGTTTTCAAGCATCATGACTGACATATAGACTGTTGACATCAAGAATCTACTTCGGTCTGTTTGACTTTGGTGAACCTGCACAGGTGACAGTCATCGCACAGGTGACTGCCAACAGGACATGAGTTACCTGTAACAGTTTTATCTCTATAGAAACACATCAGTGTTCTGTCAGTTAGTTAGTTAGTAGGTAGACAAGTCAGTTACTGAACCGGCTCACTGGAGACTGGTCTCATTCATGTAGACCAGACCAGAGATCAAACCAGATCACTAAATTGAGGTTTTTCATGATCAGAGACCTGGGCTCGATGGAAAACATCATGAGGAAAGATGTGAAGGAGAATTCATCAGGACTTAGAAGAAGATAATCGCGGTGCGGAGAGAATCAGACTGCACTTACACTAAGCTTTTTTTTTTTTAACTAACTTTATTAATAACACTTGGACGATAAATCCTTTTTTCCTAATTAGAAAAAAACAAAACAAACAGGATTGATATATTGAAGAAAACATGAAAGGAATATACAAATAGAGAAAGTTGAGCCATTAAACTAATAACTAAACAAAGATAAGGAACTGAGCAAGAGATCACAATAAATTATATTCAGACATAAGTGTCCTGACATTTCTATACAATTGGTAAGACGAGAAAATTCATGTTTAGGTATTCACACACTGCAGGGATTTAGTGAAACAACATTTATGACTTGTATTTTGGATTTCCATCAGTTCTGGGTCGTGTCACAAACATAAAACAGCTGCTCTGTTGTTTCTACATTTATGTGGCTCTGCTGTGGTAAAACTACAATGGTGCGGCGCTTTAAATAGTGCTGCAGCAAGGAATTGTGGGACAGTATTTCTCCTTTCCTTTGGTAAAGGAAACTCCAATGTGTCCTCTTCTAAAGGAGATAGGTTAGGAAGCATTGAAGCTCCTGTCCTCAGCTTTTATCATGGCTGCCGCTCAGATACTTGAGCTCATTTCACTCAGTCTGAACCTTCAGAAGAAAAAAAGACTTATCGACCACAGACCTGATCTCTGTCAGCTTAAATCTGGATCATTGTAGTCCAGATCTCAACTGTGCGGGATTGTGTCGGGTCCTTCGGATTCAGACTAAGACTCAGGTTCAGGTCCAAGTCTGACCTGTCCTTTATGATGTGAGGGGGGTCTAGGTCTGAGCTGGTCGTTATGATGTTAAGACCTGGTCTCCTTTTGAAACACTGGGATACACAGAGTCTGGATCAGGGTCATTTAGTGTTTTAATGTCTCACACCTAAGATGATACTTATCTCAGTGATGTAGCACAGTAAACTACAGTTGGTGCAGCTTTTCAAAGTGACCATCTCTGACCAGCTGCTCAGGTGTACACAGGTGTAATGACATCACTTCCTGTTCTGTCCCTCAGATGTATGCGTGGGAGATCTCAGACCAGCTGCTGCAGCTCAAACAGGACGTGGAGTCGTGTTATTTTGCTGCTCAGACCATGAAGATGAAGATCCAGACCTCCTTCTACGAGCTTCCACCTGAGACCCACAATGCACTGCGAGACTCTCTGCTGACCCACATCCAGAACCTCAAAGACCTGTCCCCCATTATCGTCACACAGGTAAAACTGATCACCTGCTGAGCACCTGTTCTTTTATCAGAGTCGGTGATAAACCCTTTGAACCACCTGGGACCTGGTTCTAACCAGAACTATGGAGAACCTTGTGAATCTCTGTGGTGTCAGACTGAAGAGGAACCTCAAACAGAACCAGATTCACCAGATACACATTACCTAACCGTCATGTAAACGTTACCTTACCGTTATGTAAAAATTACCTGACGCATGGTTGGTTCCAGTAAAAAGTATATCTGTGTCTCTGTGACTGTTTCATCATCAGCAACTTCCTGATGTTAAAACAACATTAACTAACCAACCTCTTTCTCTGACTCTGTTCTGACTTGATTAAATTTGGTAAAAAACTGATGAGTTCAGGAGTATGTCGGTGTGTTTGTTGTTGATCTTATTGATTATTATTATTGATTAAAGAGTCATAGTGACATCCTGAATTTATCTGCATCGTCATTAACCTATTTCTCTCTTTTCTGTCAGCTGGCTTTAGCAATTGCAGATCTCGCTCTTCAGATGGCCTCATGGAAAGGATGTGTTCACACACTCATAGAAAAGTAAGAATTCACAGCATCACTCGGGATCTCTCTTGTATAAGATAGAAAATCAACATGATTAAATAAATCAGTGTATAAGAAACACTCACAGTGCTGACTGCAGACAGGAAATTCAAATATCAAATATTAGTTATAATTTCACTGCAGGCAGAATGAAAACAGACGTTAACACTGCAGTCAGGTGTGTTTACCACCTGCAGGATATTTCACAGTCACACCTGCAGATATATCCTCTGATATTCTGATTCACCTGTCCGTGTCTCCCCCTCCTCTCAGGTACAATAATGACATCAGCTCGATGCCCTTCCTGGTAGAGATCCTCACTGTGCTGCCTGAGGAAGTTCATAGCAGATCTCTACGAATTGGAGCCAATCGGAGGACAGAGATCATCGAGGATCTGGCTTATTACTCCAGTACCGTGGTCACTCTGCTGGTCTGTTTCACTCTCTGTTTCATATTTAGTATTCAGCTTTATTCACATGACATGAGGTCCCGCTGCTTGGTAACAGAGTTGTGCCTCATCTGCATTCTCATGATATCTCAGTAACTCTGAGGGAATTTCTTCAGCACAAACATTCACTCGGACTCAAAGATGAACTGATGAGATTTTGGTCAAAGGGTTAGGGCTAGATGTTGTAGATGCTGAGGAAACCATTGATGTTGCTGAAGGAGCTGTAGACGCTGTAGCTACTGGAGGTGTGATTCTTCCAGGACTGAAGAGAGCCGTATAACAACACTACAACTCTTCTAGTCTGACGTCAACATGTTCATGAAATGTTACTGTGTGTGAACTGTAACATCTGTTGTAGCAGCGCTCCACACACAACGTTCACAGAAGGTATAATTAGCTTGTTTAAGCTAACACTAATGTTAGCATGTTAAAGCTAATGGAGCGACAGCTCATAATGTAAGCCGAGCGCTCGCATCATTAGCAGCTACAGTCATCACTGTTCAGTCTGTTAAAATACAACACTGTTTTTTAAATGAATTTAATAATTAATTTAATACTTAAATGTAATGATAGTCAGATCTGCTTGAGCCCTAATGATGAGCAGTAATATTGTAAGTCTGTTAACACACCTTCAGACTGGATCATGTGTTAAGTTCTAAACATTTGTCTAATGTTGTATTTTCTCTTAGTTTGTAAAATATGTCGCTGTCTGTGCACTTGTCCATGTTGGCGTTTGGTCACATGCTGCAAACTCCGCCCGTTTAATGTGAAACCTGGGTTGAGTCACTGAGTTGATGACCTCTGTTGTGTGGCTACGGTTGTTCGTGAAAAGACAAAGTATGACAAAGTCTGACATGTTGGATTTACATCAGTATGTTTTACTAATAAATTCACTCATTCATTCAGATCTATAACCTTCAGAGAAGATATGACAATATGATGGCATGATGACAAACAACGTGTCATCAAGATGTGTTTCTTTTGGATTTCAGACGACGTGTGTGGAGAAGACGGGTAATGATGAGAAGATGCTCATCAAAGTGTTTCGCTGTCTGGGTAGCTGGTTCAACCTGGGAGTCCTGGACAGTAACTTCATGGCCAGTAACCAGCTGCTCATGGTCCTCTTCCAAGTCCTGGTGAGAGTCACTGTTTCTAAAGGATGTCTACTTCATCGTGTAAAACACTGGAGTAAAAACAGACCTGGTGTATGTTTGTGTTGAATGAGCTGCTGATGTTTCCTGATGTCTCCGCAGCAGAGGGATGAAACGTCCACCAACCTCCATGAGGCGGCGTCGGACTGCGTCTGCTCGGCCCTCTACGCCATAGAAAACGTGGAGACCAACATGGCGTTGGCTCTACAGCTCTTCCAGGGCGTCCTAACGCTGGAGACGGCCTATCACATGGCTGTGGCCCGAGAAGACCTCGACAAGTGAGGACATGCAGGAAACTGGTTCTGATTGTGTTGTTCAGGACTGTCAGTGTGATCAGTCACATTTCTGTCTGATGTCTGTTCGTAGAGTGCTCAACTACTGCAGGATCTTCACCGAACTCTGTGAGACATTTTTAGAGACGACAGTCAGGAGTCCAGGTCAGGGTATGGGAGACCTGAGGACACTGGAGCTGCTGCTGATCTGTGCAGGACACCCACAGTATGAGGTACGAAGATGACCACAACACCGATGACAGTACCCCACAACATGCTTTCTTAGTTTGTTTAAAGTGTGAACCTGGTCCCTGTTCTGGTCTCTGTGATCCAGGTGGTGGAAATTTCCTTTAACTTCTGGTACCGTCTTGGAGAACATCTGTATAAAATCAACGATGCAGCGTTGCACACAATCTTCAGACCGTACATCCAGAGACTTCTGCACTGTTTGGCTCGACACTGTCAGCTCGATCCAGACCACGTAAGAACCCTGATCAGGTTTACACAGAACCACCTCTGACTTATTAAGTCCTGAACCTGACCTTTAATATGTTTGTTTAATAATATGGTTGTATTTATGAAAGAGTTAGGGTTACATGTAAACCAAAGGCCTGACCTTTTGACCCGACAGGAGGGAATCCCAGAGGATACCGATGACTTCGGAGAGTTCAGGATGAGGGTGTCTGACCTCGTTAAAGATGTCATTTTTCTTGTTGGATCCATGGAGTGTTTCTCTCAGGTAACGTCAACCTACAATTCTCACAAAGGCGTGTTCTGTTTAAATATGACGATGGACAATTTTTACTCTGTTCCACATTAAAGATGATCTCATGTTTCTATGTTGAAAGATGTTCTCTGTTCTCACTTATACTACATGTTATAGATGTTCTCTGTTTCCACGTTAAATTCCATTCTCTGTTTCTATGTTGAAAGATGTTCTGGTTGTTCTTACACTTCTCTTTTTGTTCTCAGTTATATTCCACGTTAAAAGAGGGGAACCCTCCCTGGGAGGTGACGGAGGCCGTTCTCTTTATCATGGCTGCGATTGCAAAAAGTGTTGATCCGTGAGTATCTGAGGGAACAACAGGAAACAGAACCTGGACTGTTGAATACTTTCAGATTTAAAGACACCAGTTATTGTCAGACTAACATGTTGTTGTTCTGACTGTGTTTAATCCAGAGAGAACAACCCAACACTGTCGGAGGTGTTGCAGCAGGTGGTGTTACTCCCTGAAAGTGTCCACATGGCGGTTCGATATACAAGCATCGAGCTGGTCGGAGAGATGAGTGAGGTTGTCGACAGAAACCCAAGATTCCTCGGTAGGAAGCTACGTCTGAAAAATAACTGTTAGATGGTCTGATCTAATGAGAAAGACGAAAGACGAAAATTTGCCGCTTTTTTCCTCTAAGATTTAACCAACAAAATATTAACAGATAGTCAGGATACACCTCAGGTAGACAGGTAAGTCAAACACCTGTACAGGTCCAATGGAAGTTAAGTTTTACTGTCTATTTCTTGTCAGACCCCGTGTTGAACTGCCTGATGAAGGGTCTCAGAGAGAAACCTCTGTCTGACTTTTATTTTGATGAACTGTGTACTTCCTGTCAGACCCTGTGTTGAACTACCTGATGAAGGGTCTCAGAGAGAAACCTCTGGCCTCAGCAGCAGCGAAGGCGATCCACAACATCTGCTCAGTCTGCAGAGATCACATGGCTCAACACTTCCAGGGTCTGCTGGATATCGCTCGCTCACTCGACTCCTTCGCCCTGTCCACAGAGGCCGCCGTAGGACTACTCAAAGGTAAATCGGTACAACTGTAGTGACATCATCAGGTCAGTACACTTGTTGCTATGTTCTCACCTGTTTGCTTAACCTGTGCAGGTACAGCTCTGGTCCTGGCTCGTCTTCCTCTGGAGAAGATTGCAGAATGTCTCAGTGATCTCTGTGCTGTTCAAGTCATTGCTCTTAAGAAGGTGAGTCACCTGTTCACCTGTTTTAATGTGTTAATGTGTGTGTGTGTTAACACTAGGACCGCCAGCATTCTAGCATCCCCTAAAGCCGCCACAATGTCTCCCAGACTATCATATGTATTTACATTGTTTGGTTTACAAGCAGCTGTTGAAGTGGATAAAATAAGTGTTATTACTTCTCCTTCCTCATATAATGTTGTGTTGGGGGTGGGGGTGGGGGGGGGGATTATGTTAGAGAACGATTGACTAATAGTGACCGTGTGGCACCGCCTGAGGCACCTATGGCACACACCTGCATCTGGAGAAGGTGTGTGCGCTCTCATGTCGCTCTGAGGTTTATTTGATTGTTATTTTTTGTTATTGTTTATTATCAGCAGTCATAGTTTTTTTTTTACAATGGTTCCACCTGGAGCTGATGAAGCCTACGAGCTCTCACAGTCTGTCGTGCCTTATGTTCTGGACCAGACAGCAGCCGGCAGCACAGTTGAGATTTATTGGACTGAATTATAATTCTTTATTCGTTCAAAATGAGTGTGATTTTAGATGTTACTGTTTATAGCCTATAGGCCTTTTATTTATAAAATCAAGATCTAGTTTGTACTCACAAAATAAAGTTTGGAGTGGACATACTGACAGATGTGCCAGCTGACAGTGACTTTCCTCATCACTAAAGCATCAGACTCACCCTCGCTCAGGTCCTGAGGAAGTAACAAAACCTCTTCATCGTATATTCTTCTTGTTTTTCCTTCCTTCCTTCTCTCTCTCTCTCGCTCTTTCTCTCCCTCTTGCTCTCTCTCTCTCTCCAGACCCGCATATAAAAATGTAATGTTAAATGAAAACAATAAACAGTGACAAACATAGACGGGCAAAAACTGCAAAATGGAAATATGTTATAATTCCTCTGGCCACAGCGGTCAGAGGAATACAAGCACCGAAATCTTGTGTATTTTATTTTAATACCTTCTAGGCTTCAGAAAACATCAAAAGCATATACTGAGGAAAAGTCAACCTGTAGTTTTGTTAACAGGTGTTGACAGGTGTTGTTTAGCTCACACTCAGGATGTATGTTTAGTTAACAACAAAAGAGAAAACGATGAAACTAAAACCAGGTTTCATGTTGATGTTGTTTCAGCTTCTGGCAGAAGAATCCACAAATGGTAAATCAGCTGATCCCACCGTCTGGCTCGACAGACTGGCTGTTATCTTCAGGTGAGTTCACCTGTTCATTTACCTGTAGTCAAATTTTTCAAACTGGATTCAAATGAACAGACACTGAAGGTGAAAGGTGTTGTTTGTTTTTCCTCAGACACACAAACCCCATTGTAGAGAACGGACAGACTCACCCCTGTCAGAAAGTCATCCAGGAGGTAAAACACCTGGTCTCACCTGTTTCACATGTGGTTTACCTGGAAGGCTCATTTTAATATTTACACATAAAAAGTATTTTATTAATAAATAACCATAACTCACCTGTAGATCATATTTGTGTCCCGCGACTCACCTGTAGATCTGGCCGGTGCTCTCAGACACCCTGAACACTCATCAGGCTGATAACAGGATCGTGGAGCGATGCTGTCGCTGTCTCAGGTTCGCTGTTCGATGTGTTGGGAAAGGCTCGGCCTCCCTGCTGCAGCCACTTGTCACTCAGGTGAGACACACCTGCACCTGTGCCTAATGAACACTTAAATGACCTTTCCCATTTCAAGTGTTTCCTGATTGGATATTTGTTGTCATCAGATGGTGAGTGTATACCAGGTGTATCCACACTCCTGCTTCCTGTACCTGGGCAGCATCCTGGTAGATGAGTACGGCATGGAGGAGGGCTGTAGGCAGGGACTACTCGACATGTTACAGGTAATAATACACCTGCTCTCCAGCTACACTCACCTGTTCACACCTGCTCTCCCACTCACAAACAAGAGACTTTGGCTGAGCTGTGATCCAGGCTGACTGTATGATGTTGATGATGATGACGACGATGACCTCTTCCTCCTCCAGGCTCTGTGTATGCCAACTTTCCAGCTGCTGGAGCAACCAAACGGTTTGAGGAATCATCCCGACACCGTGGACGACCTGTTCAGACTGGCCACCAGGTGAGTCAGCCGGGTCACCTGAACAGATACTGTTTACCTGCTGAGGGTCACCTGCTGAGGGTCACCTGCTGAGGCTCACCTGTGTCTACCTGTATGTGTTCTCAGGTTTGTGCAGAGGAGTCCTGTCACTTTACTCAGCAGCAGCATCATCGTTCACATCATCCAGTGTGCGATCGCCGCCACCTCATTGGACCACCGAGACGCCAACTGCAGCGTCATGAAGTTTGTCCGAGACCTGATCCATACCGGGGTCGCCAATGATGTGAGTCCACCAGGACAGAGACAGAGACTGACACTGTAGGAACAGACCAGGTTCAAGAGTCTGTTCATCAGGCACCTCAGTTTAATGTCTGTCTCTCACCTGTCTGTCTGTCTCTTGTCTGTCTCTCCTCTCACCTCTCTGTCTCACTCCAGCACGAGGAGGACTTTGAGGTGAGGAAGCAGCTGATTGGTCAGGCCATGGAGCAGCACGGTCAGCAGCTCGTCACTCAGCTCATGCACTCGTGTTGTTTCTGTCTCCCGCCATACACGCTGCCTGACGTGGCCGAGGTGCTGTGGGAGGTCATGGTGTTTGACAGACCTGTGAGTAAACACATCAACACCTGCTCAGGTGTGTCAGTTAGGTGTACCTGCGGTTCCTGACTGTGCTGTAACCTCTGTGTGTCATTTCAGACGTTCTGTCGCTGGTTAGAAAATGCTCTGAAAGGTTTACCAAAGGAGACGACAGGAGGAGCTGTGACCGTCACTCACAAACAGCTGACTGACTTCCACAAGCAGGTCACCAGGTGAGTCACCTGCAGCAACAACAGCAGTCGACGTCTCACTGACCCTGTAATCATTTGACTTCATCTCCAACATGAGTCAAATCAAAGATCCAGCAGGTGATCCAGTGGACAGGAGATCATGGGATCATTCAGATGGAGAGACGTGAGGCATTCAGGGACATGTGGGGAGATTGTGAGGCATTCAGGGACATGAGAGACTGTGAGGCATTCAGGGGCACGTGGGGAGATTGTGAGGCATTCAGGGTCACGAGAGACTGAGGCATGAAGGACGTTTCAAACAGCATTGGACGTGTTGCTTGGTTTTCTAAGTGTGCTGATTGGTCGTTTCAGCAGCCTGAGGCTTATGACAGCTTTCTGTCGAGACTCGTCAATGTGAAGGTGGAATGCAGTAAAACTGGAGTTCGTATGGCGGGTTTAGACTTGAAATCAGGTGACACCTGAGTTTACCTGAACACACTGAACTACAGGAGGGGGATGTTTTAATCTGACAGTTTTATAGTGACAAACGTCTGATTCAACCTGGACAGGTGTAAGTTTCCACATATTTACACCTGCTGGAGTTTAATGTTTTGCTGCTGTTTTCACCGAACAATAAATTCTAACACTGATCAAATAGCAACACCTGCAGAAATACAAACTTCACATGAAAGACACACATGACGGGCTCTCTGTCATAGTAACAGTGTCTCTCACAGTCCACTAGCCTAGCAGTAGCCCTGTTGTCAAACTGTTGTTTCTTCTCTTCAGTGCTGAGGAGTGTAAACAGGTGTGTTGGGCCATCAGAGAGTTCACCAGACTGTTCCGATAGCTGCAACCTTCACACAACACCAGGTAACTAATCATACAACACAGGTAACTTTATTCTTCCAGGAGAATCAACATCATGCACTGAACTTGAACTTTCCCTCTTCAGGTTAAATGTTTTGTTGACCAACATTCAGAGGTGACGGCAAAAAGCTGCGACTGCAGACGAGGATCCAAAGGGATGAAGATGGAGAAAATGAAGATGATGATGGAGGGACTTTGAATGTGAAACGGGACGAATCACTCTGAAAGACTGACAGAGTGAGGACTGATTGGACAGACTGAGTCCTCTCCCGCAACCCCTGAGCTCACCTGAGCTCACCTGCAGCAGGTGTCAGGTGGGCGGGGTCAAGACCGGGAGGAGTTCACAAAGTGAACTGATGCAGATCAGTCCTATTGGATCTTCACTAGTGATAAATCAGAGGATGTGCCTGGTCAACAGTTTTTAAGAGAAGATTTATTTTTGGGACTTTGGTCGTGATGTTTATTGTCCGTGCCATAAAAAAAGCCAAACATTTCCCATGATGCTTTTGGCTGAGCGGCTGCCTGAGGAGGCGTAATGCTGGAGGATTTGGCGTCACCTTTGACCTTTTTAACTTTGGTTGAATTTTAGTTGTTTTTCCACAAAGTGAGACAGAGGGAACTCTGGGTAATGAGACGGAGAGACTGACACCATGACATCATCGGTGATGTAGCCTTGTTGTAAACAATAAAAAAAACAGCTGAAACAACAAAGTGATGGTTCAGTGTTTTAATGTGTTAACCCTGTGAGACGGGCGGGTGCACTGAGCGCCACCTGACTCATTACTGCCCCCCTGTGGCTGATGAACAAAGACACACTGCAGATTTTCACAGTGGCACTTTTTCAGGTTTGGTGGATCAGAATTAGGAGACGGCATCTGAAAATCACACAGGTGAGATTTCATTACAGTGTTTACAAGTGTTTTCATTCAGTGTTTATAAGATGGTGTCATTCAGTATCAGGGATTTGTCTTTCTGTTAAGTTCTATTTAGTCTAAAGTAACTATGAAACATATTCAAGGTGACCAACAGTCCAAAACCCAAACTATTCCAGTTTAGTGTGGAAGGGGTTTTACTGCTCGACTGCTTGTCCCAGCACCAGTTTATTCATTAGGCCTCACATATCCATGTTACCAGGGTAACCAGCTGATGGTTGTTTTACATATTTCCTGTTGTCAACCAGATTTTCTCAAAGTGAGAAGGAGATGAAATCCAGACGTCGATTCAAGAATCAATCATTAGATCAGATGTAGAGAGGCAGACTGAAGAACCACAATATGTTCAGGTGTCTTCACTTTGTTATCTTACACCATCTGATGAATCTGTACAGGTGATGTCACTGCTGCCCTCTAGGTAATGTGATGTCATCATTTCACCTCTGTCCTTTGTGTTGATCTTTACCTGCGGAGATCCCGTCTAAGAGTTCTGGTCAAGCTGTTTTTTTTGTTTGTGGTCACCTGATACTTGGACCTGGGCCAGCAGAGAGACCAGACCACGTCCTGAGAAACCGAACCAAAGCAGAAACATTTCATCCTGTCCCGACTTTAAAGTTGTCAGTGATCCAGACAGAAACGTGGATTTCATCCTCACTACAGAACAAACATCCTGATGATTTATGTTTTCTTACAGTTTGTCTTGATCATAAACAATTGTGGAATCATTAAAGTCAAAACAGCAATATTAACAGTAAATGAAGAAATGTGGCATTCAGGACACTTGTGTTCTCTCTTTCTTGTGAAACTGCAACTAATGATCATTTTCATTGATTTATCAACCAATTGTTGTCAGTCATTTAGTTTATAAATTGTTAGTAAATAGAGACAAATGCTATCACAGTTTCTAGCCTTCAAATGTTGGTTTGTCTGACCAACAGTCCAAAAGCCAGAGATTCAGTTACTGTGACAGAAAACAAGAAAACTGAAAATACTAACATCTGATTGTTCGACTCATCGACCCGATCGCTAATCGATCGGCTCTACTTTCTTGTCGTGAAGGAAAAGTCAGGAGGTAACTAACATCTGAAAGCTTCATCCACTGAGCACAAAAATGTTTTCTGCAGATTGTCTGTGGAACCAAATAATGAGATGGATCTGGACTGAGTGCTGAGGACCAGATCACAGTAAAGACCTGTTTCCTGGTTAATCAATTAAAACTTCGTGCAGTCTGAAAGAATACTGCAGCGGTGTTTATTTAAATCCTGAACTTAGTTACATAATGTAAAACAAAATGGTGGTCACTGAACATGTCAGAGGATAACTCAGTTCAACAGTGTTAGCTCACACAGAGGAAACATCTGTTTCACTTCCTGTAAAACTGAGCTTAGATCAACTGATGAAACATTTTTTTAACTCAATATCAGTTAAACAAACCAGATGAAAAGTGTATCTTTGAAATAATCTTTGTTCTGATCAGTTTTGATCGATCATCAATAATCTTTAACAGATGCTGTAGAGCAGCATCGACATGAAGTCATCAGGACTTCACAGTGTGAAAGGTTAATTAAAGGACCAGTTCAGAGGTTAATACAAACACCTGGAGAGTACAGGGACTCTGGACAGGAAGTGGATTAACTATTCGTCTCAGGTCCTCCGGAACCTCTACACGTTCTGGGGCTGATGATCATCCCCTGGATGCGTTTGATCAGGACACGTTGGGGGTCCAGGGCCCCTGGATGTGTTGGCTCTGCAGGAGCCTCTGCAGCTCTTTAAACTGCTCCACTGTCTGGTCCTTCACATCAGGATTTGAGATCTGTAGTCGGATGCTGTCTGTGGACCAGCTGAGTTCTCCAGAGAACATCTCAGTCAGGATCCGAGCCACCACAGGAACCACCTGAGGACAGCAACCAGGTTAAAACTGGATAACCACAACTACAACAACCATGTTACTGCAGGAAATTTGTCAAAACAACCAAAACCTTTGGTACAGTTGTCCCAAAGCTTTCCACAATCCCCAAAACTGGTTTAGTGCCCCCCAATGATCACATTCAAATGTGCAGTATGAATCTTTTCGATAGACTCGGAGACCAGCCTGCTGACCTGGACCATGATGAGTTTCTTCTCTTTGGGTTTCTTGTCGGGCCAGTCCTCCCCAAAACAGAAGTAGATCTCAAAGGGTGGAGGATTCGGAGCTTCACCTTTCTGGAACAGGATCAGTCCTGAGGACAGAACATTTATTTGAACATGAGGCTCAGAAGTGGAGAAACTAAACCTTCAGAGCAGAGCATTCAAACTCGTTACCTTGCAGGAAGTCATTGAGGCTGAACACTTTGATCTTCTTTTCCCTCTCCATGGGATTCGGTGGACCCTGTTCGGGCATACCTGGTCCAGACCAGAACACCTTACACTGACAGAGGCGGACGGCATAGATGTCTTGTTCACAGATCTCCAGGATCAGACCTCTGTCCATCACATCCAGCAGGGCCTCGGTGTAAAACCGCTGCTTCTGATTCTGGATCTCAGACGTACCTGGGAACAGGACCTGCTGCAGGTTGATGGGTCCAAACAAGTCCACCTGCTCCGGTGTTGGTTCCAGGTGTCCATAGTACAGCCGGCAGCCCTGAGGGTTACTGACAGTCAGAGAGCCCATGGTCCTGCCCCTGTACTGGAACTTCAGGTCCAGATCTGTTACTACGGCAAGAGAGAGAGAGCAGACTGTTACTACAGCAACACCGAGACACGGACTGTCGTTGGATTGTTGAGATTTTTCAGTGTGAAAAATGTAATTGTAATAAAAATGAAGTTGGTGACGACTAGTGTCACGTTTCTGAGTCAGACAACCCTATTGGCTCCAGTGGGAGCCAACCAGAATGTCTGATTCAGAGGCTTTGCTGCGAGTTGCTGGATTATTCTGAGCTCAAAGCAAATAGAAGTTAACTGTAGAGACAGAGAGAAATCAGTAAGATCTTTAGTGCAGCTTAGGGTTTGTGGAGGAGAAACTCCAGACAGACCCTGAAGTTAACCTGAAGTTAGTCCTGAAGTTAACTTGAAGTTACCCTGATGTTAACCTGACACATCCTTTGTCTTCAAGATGGAGACCAGTTACCTGAACATCCTGCCAGCGGAGTAAAACCTTGTGGACCCATGAAGACCTCTTCACTGGATGCATAGAGACTAAATCTTTTGAATGTAAATCATCACTAAAACCCAAACAGGGTTAGGGAGGTCACTGGTTAAGGGTCAAAGGTTAGAGATTGCACTCACATGGGATGCTGCTCAGCAGATCATACTTGCAGGGTTGGTGGTTCTGAGGATCCCCCTGGGTCTCAATGCCTCCCATGCTGCTGGACTCCATTAGGTCTGGCCCGGGGGCAGCAGAGGAAGCCGAGGGGGGTAGAGAGTTCACGTCCTGGAGCCCGTTAGAGAGTCCTGCAGGATGGACGAAGCTCCCCTGATCCACCATCTGACCCCGAGCCTGAAGGTCAGAGGTCATGGGGAGGTCAGAGGTCATGGGGAGGACTCTGTCAGGGAGGAGGGGCATCGGGATCACATGAGGAGGTCGAAATGTCCCACTGGAAGATAGACTGAACTGTTTCACTTCTGAACAAGCCGAGAAGGAGCTGAAGGAGGAGGGGTCATTGATCCTGGGGTCTGAAGAGACATTACATCATTACATTGCATCATGACATCATCAATCATCAACCTTGTTTCCATGGAGACTTGCAGGAAGTTTTACTCACTGATGGTAAGGTCCATCAGGTTCGGCATCTGAGAATAAAACAGGGAAGTTTTCATCAGTCAGGTGATAAAATGTGAAGAGGCTGTACTATAGATTCCTACACTTTTTCTTCCTCACCTCCTCCTCCTCCTCATCGACACCGTCTGAAACAAAAACCACAGTCAGACTCAACAGGAGCCCAGCCGGTAGTTCAATCTTGTGTGATCATTCATTTCTATCATTTAAAATCTTTACTGGGACAGTCAGCTGACTGGTTATATAATGTTGCTCAAGTTTAAACTTCCCTCTTGTTTCTGGTTTTGATCAGAATCTTCAAGTTTTTATGAAGAGTTATGACGTTACGATAAAGAAGACGCTGAATAAGTTGGTGGTAGAAGTTGAGTTAACTCTTCTCAGAACAGTAAAAACTCACTGAGAACAGGAAGTTCACCCCTGCACAGGTATGAGATGGTTACAGTAAGGATCACCTGGGTTCCCCAGCTGCTCGCAGACCTCGTAGATCTTGTACGGTTGGACCGGAGTCTCTTTAGTGCCGTCATACTTCAGCTGAAACTCTCTGCTCTTGTTCAGAGCACAGCGAAGGTTTGCTTTCCACTTGGCTGGGTCGGGTTCATCCACACCTTCCTGGTATTTTCCTGTCTCCAGAGCCCATGCCTGGAAGACACAGAGCAGCGTTTACAGCATGTGCATAGATTTACATACATATATTTAATGTAAATAGTGTGATTTTACTCAAGTAACAAACTATAAAAAACAGCAGCAGATCTAGCTGCGTCCTGTTGTTTTATTTCAACAATCTTAAGACAAAGTAAAACAAAAATACCAGCTAAAAAGAAGTGGACACGTAAAATCATCTTAAAGGTTCAATGGAACCATTTTAAACTGAGGGAAATAAAAGCAGAAGCAGAAAAGAGGAAGTGACATCATCAGTAAAGTTCAACATGGCCATTATTGAGAAACTGAAATGAAACTGAGGAGCAGCTTTACTTTCATTAACTGTGTCAATGATTTATTTTCATGAAAACATATTTTATTTTCTTGTTTTATTGATTTTTCATTGCTGAAGCTGATCATCCAGATAAAAATGTGTCTCCTACAACTGAACCCGGTCCAGCTGGAACCGGACTGACTGAACCTGGACCGACTGAGCCCAGACCAGCTGGACCTGGACCGAGTGAACCTGGACTGACTGAACCTGAACCGAGTGAACCCGGGCCGACTGAACCTGAACAAGCTGGACCCTGACACATCATATATGATCATATTTGGCCATCATCGTTGTCATGGTCAATCGTCTGTTTGTTGCGTCACTCTCAGACTCTTCTTTCATTTTTCAGTCACTGAACAATATTGATGAATCCCCTGCGTCCTAATTAATAATCAATAAGGCTTCTGTCTTAAATAACAATTAACAGGCCGCTTCAGCGTCACACTGTTAATGACATTAATGATCAGTTGTTTTAATCAGCTGATCGTGGTGATGTTCAGACCTTGAAAATGGTGTTCTCTTCATCGGACGTTGGCGTGTGGCGTGTAGCGTGTTTCCAGGGGATCTGGAAGAGTCGGTGGTCTGGACTGAGCCACTGTAGACCAGGATACCTGCCACTGTTCACCTGAGCTAGAAGCCAGGGCTTCAGACGGATCCTCCGAGGCTGGATGCTCATGGTGAGAGCCTAGGCGGGAGGGGGGTGGGGGGGGGGCTGGGAGCACTGGGTGAACAGGAGAACAGGTTCAACTCACAGCACACATCACTGCACTGCTTCATGAATAAAACATGTGAGAAATATGAATTTATTTGTGGCTGTGTTGCCATGGTAACGGTGTCCTGTGACCTTCAGTATTATTAAATCCCTCACTTTATAAAACTGGTCCTCAGAGATCCACACTGATCTGTGACCAGTCTCTGTTCCTTAAAAGTTTTGGGAAGTCAGTGAGTCATAGTCCTGGTCTAAGACCTCAGATCAATACAGACCACATCAGATCAGATCTCTAATCCGGATCTATGTGGTCCTGAGAAACTTGATCTGTGTTTAATTAGAGTAACTGAGCGCGCGCGCGCGCGCGTGTGTGTGTGTGTGTGTGTGTGTGTGTGTGTGTAGTGATTTTAGTGATGGACTCACCTGATCCTGGTCCTGTTTCGTGAGTCGTCAAACATTCGCGGGTTCAGACTTTAATCCTCTGCCGCGTCACGGTGACATCAACGAACAAACAAACTAACTAACTAACAAATCAACAAATAAACGAACAAACAAACAAACAAACAAACAAACAGAATCTCGGACAGAAAAGTGAAAAGAACCAGAAAAGAAAAAGAGAAACGTGATGGGGCTCGGCGATCCGTATCAGACTACAGTCAGGTCTGACACAATCAGTACTACTTCCTGTCCGACAGTTCACTACTAACAAAATAAAAGCTTTGTTGGTTATTTTAATGGTAGTTTGATTTTTAGAATAAAGTCATGTGTTTTTGTCAAATAGTTATAAAGACAGGAAGCAGGAATCTGTGCGGTGATTGGCTGAATGTTCGAGGAGGAAGAAGCCCAATATGAAAAGAAGAAATGCGACGACAAAGTCAGTTATTAAACAAACACATGATTTAAATCTGTATTGATCCAGTTACTGTCACTGCTGCGTGGGTTTGACCTAATTCAAGCTCTAACATCTAACTGGAAGAAATGGTCGTGAAAAATAAGGTGGAGGCGTGGCCAGTGATTTATTGTGAAGGTGTATCAGATAGTTTCCGGTGTGTTACGTCCCTCTACACGTGACTTCACAGTCTGAAAGAGTTTTTACAGAAGTCGGTCTACTTTAGGTTCCTCCCTTCCTCCTTCCGCCACTAACGGAAACTAAGAATGAAAAAGATTTAGATAATCAATAATATTGACTAATGATCAATAACGTTGACTGAGTAACCTACAAACACGAACAATTAACTAATTACTAACACTAATTAAACCAGTGTCTAACCTGACCGGTTGTTTACACTGAGTTCATCAGCACAGACTTTAGCTTACAAAATTTGAAATAAATATAAACAAATATCAACAAATATTAACATGTGAACAAATATGAACATATAAACAACTATGAACATATATAAACACATACAAACATGTAAACATATATAAACATATAAACAAATATAAACATGTAAATAAATGTAAACTTATATAACCAAATATAAACATGAACAAATATAACCCCCCTCCAAGACACCATGATGCATGTTACGTGATGTTTTACGTGGTGACCAGCAGGAAGTGCTGCAGACTGACTGAACTGATCTCAGGTCGGTGGAGTCAGTGATTTACAAAAACAACTATTTACTGTGAGAGAAGCAAACACCTGACTGCTGTGAAGCTCCATCTGTACAGAGAGAGGTGAGGTCTGAACACCTGGAGACACATGATATATATCCTCTTCATACAGGGTGTGTTCTTGTATGTGAATATGAACATGTTGAGTGTGTGTTGATGTTCATGTATGAAGATGCCATGACGCTGTCGATGTGTCACATTCAAGTTGCTGAAGATGTTGGTTATTACCTATTCAGGTGTGTCCTCAGGTGTGTGTGTGCACATGTGCTCTGGAGAAGAAGAAGAAGACAAGAAGGTGCTGATAGAAACGTGTAATTTAGTATGTCTGTGTATATCATAAGTTTATATCATAGACATATGTTACATGAATATATATCCATCCCAAAGCCTGTCAGTCTATGTTAATTATATATGTAAATATAAAAGATAGAAATGTGTGGTGAAATTTAATTTTAAAAAAATTAAGAAAATCATACACAAACATATAGAATTTAATATGTATGTTGTTTTAATAAAGTTACATTTTACTAAGAGTATTTCATTTGTGTTATAAACTTATATCTTAATATATCCAGACGATGGACATATGTCATAATAATATATCCTATTATAGATGACATATATGGTAAATTAACTCTAGATATAGGGACCAATATGTCATATATGTCATAAGTCAAAGTAAAATAAAGCATAAAAAGTAATAGCATGATAAGAACTAAAAAGTCGTAGTGTAATAAGGCATAAAAAATGTCATAGTATCCTTAAGAATAAAAAAATCAAAAAATGTCATGCTATAGTAACGCATAAAAAGTCATAAAAACATCGTAATAAGGCATAAAAACATCATAGTAGGGTAAAGCATAAAAAGTCATAGTATAGCACATAAAGTCATAGTATAGTAAGGCATAAAAAGTCATAAAAGGTTATAGTATATTAAGGTTTAAAAAGTCATAAACCATATGGGATAAACCATAGTATACTTAGGTATAAAAGGCTATAAAAAAAATCATAGCATAGTAAGGCATAAAAACGACATAGTTTAGTAAGGCATAAAAAGCTATGAAAAGTCATTATCCTGCCCTCAGTGTGTGTCTGTACACAAATCGACAGGTAGCGAACAAAACTTGAAGAAATCCCAGAAGCTGGAGTAAAGTTTATATTCTTTACTGTTGTCTGCAGCTCTTCAAGTTACAACTTGTAAAACTGAAATAAACGAAAATATGGTATGTTGCACACGTTATAAAATCTACTGTGTGTCAACAAAAAAGAAAAGATACAATGCCAAATGCCACCTGCTAACTCTACAAATTCGTCCTTTATCTAACATAAATTATGTATAAAATTCACTTGACCATAAGACACGTTACACTCAGATACAGATTAACATGACTCAGCAATATAAAGAAGCTAACAAATAAGTAGCAGCAGTAAGCAGCAGATTAAACAAAGTTTTAGCTTTAGCTTGTAACACAGAGCTTAAAATACATAAACACAATGTTGTAAAATGTGATTCTTACATGAACAAATGATACTTACAAGCAATAAACTGAAGGATGGACACAGCTTCAAAATACAGGTAGAAAACTCAAAGCAGACCTCATGGCAAAACTAGCACTTTCTGAAGAGAAGAGGAAAAAACTGGCTGACCTGGCTGCATCACATGACAAACTTAACCTATAGCCTTGAAGCTGGAGAAAACTCAAAATGCCCACCAGAAGGAGAAACACAACATTTTGAATATAGAACATAACAGTCATAGTATATTAAGGTATAAAAAGTAAAAAAAAAAAGGCACAGTATAGTAATGCATAAAACACAGTATAGTTAGTAAAAAATGCTACAAAAAATCATGTATAGTAAGGTCATAAAAAGTCATAAAAACATCACAATATAGTAAGGCATAATAAGTCATAAAACGTCATACTATATTAAGGTATATAATGTCATAAAAACATCATAGTATAGTAAGGCATAATAAGTCATAAAACGTCATACTATATTAAGGTATATAATGTCATAAAAACATCATAGTATAGTAAGGCATAAAAATTCATAAAAATTTCATAGTATAGGAAGGAATAAAAAGCTATAAAACGTCATAGTATAGTGAGGCATAAAAAGTCATCGTATAGTAAGGTATAAAAATTCATAGAAACATCATGGTATAGTCAGGCATAAGAAGTCTTAAAAAACGTAATAGTATAGCAAGGCATAAAAAGTCACAAATACGACATAGTAAAGTGAAGGAAAAAAAGTCATGAAACGTCATGGTATAGTAAGGTATAAAAAGTCCAAAAAACGTCATAGTATAACAAGGCATTAAAACGACATCGTATAATAAAACATAAAATGTTATAAAAACGTCAAACTATAGTAAGTCATAAAAAGTTATCGTATAGTAAGGTATAAAAATTCATAGAAACATCATAGTAAAGTCAGGCATAAGAAGTCTTAAAAAGTCATTCTATCATAAGGCAAAAAATGTCATAGTATATTAAGGCATGAAGACATCATAGTATATAAGGTATAAAAAGTCCTGGACATAAAAAGTCATGGCAAACAAACAAAAGGCAGAAAAAGTCATAATGTAGTAAAGCATAACAATGTCATAGTATGGTAAGGCATAAAAAGTCATAGTTTAGTACGGCATAAAAATGTCATAGTGTACTTAGACAAAAAAGCGTCAAAATACTTCTTAGTATATAAAGGTAAAAAAACATTAAAAAAAATGTCAGAGTATAATAAGGCCTAAAAAACACAAAAAGTCATAGTATAGTAAGGCATAAAAAATATCATAGGACAGAAAGGCATGACAAGTCATAAAACATAACAATGTCATAGTATTGTAAGGCATTAAAAAACTTCATAATATATTAAGGCATAAAAAATGTCAAAAAATGTCATAAAAACCACATAGTATAAGCTATAAAAAAAGCCATCAAAATGTCATAAATACAACATAGTATAGTAAGACATAAAAAACATCAAAAAACATCATAGTATGTAAAGGCATAAAAATGTCATAATATGATAAGGCATAAAAACGTCAAAAACGTCAGATAGTAAGGCATAAAAAAAACGACAGTTTAGTAAAACATAAAAAGGATATAGTATAGTAAGGCATTAAAAATGTCATAGTATATTAAGTCATTAAGTCATAGTAAAGAAAGTCATAAGGTTATAGTGCAGGAAATCATGAAATCATAGTATTGGAAGACATAAAAAAGCCATAGTATAGTAAGGCATAAAGTCACAGTATATTAGGGCCTCAAAAGTATTCATGATGAAATTTTCTTGGGATTTTTCAACAGAAATTAAAGTCATATATATCCACCATTTTATGTTTACTCCTGCTAGCAGCCTGACTGTTAGCCCTCAGAAGACAGAAGCACATACAAACAGCTGATCACAATTTTACACTCACATACAAAACCTGTTTTTATCTTTTTAAATCTGATCAGAATCAAACTGGAAAATAGAAACGACTCTGATCCTCACAGATTATCAATGTTTTTATTTGTAATCATCAGACACTGATCAACAACAGCAGACAGGAAGTCAACATGACAGGAAGTAGGGATGCCGCGATCATGTTTTTTACCCCCGATAGGATCATCTATGAGTGAGATCGGCCGATATGATCATATTTGTCATGCATTGCAGATGGCGTACGTTATATCATTCTCATACACTTTGTTAAAGTTGCACACAACCAACATGATGTTTTGATTTGGTGCCTGTTGGGCCGGGGCGGGGCTACACTACACAGCACACGGTCTACCCATCACGTATTTTTAATTAAAATCGGCCGATCTTTTCTGGCATTCCAAACAAGAAGTCAACATGACAGGAAGTCAACATCACTTCCTGTCCAGGAACAGGAAGTCAGCATCACATCTCTTAGCTCTTCATCATTCATTTACTTTTTTCTGCTCTCTGATTGGCTGCTGACCATCATCCTGTTCCAGTAACATCTCCTCTGATTGGGCCATTTTCATGTGGTCGAGGAGTCCCCTAGTGATCATCACTGTGAACACCTGGATGGTCCACACTCTGACACCTGCAGATCAGTCTGACATCTTGGTGTTTGATGAGCAGGAGGATCAGTGATGATGATGGAGGATGATGATGATGGAGGATGAAGCTGAGAGAATCTCCTGGTGTAGACTCCCTGTCGGCCATGTAAACTCTCTGACTGTGAAGAAGACTCGCAGTGACGACTGAAAGCTCTGGTGTTGTAGGAAGAGTCATCCAGAGAGAAAACAGGTCGGCTGGAGCTCACCTGTTCACAGAGAGAGATTAAACCTGTTCACAGAGAGAGATTACACCTGTTCACAGAGAGAGATTAAACCTGTTCACAGAGAGAGATTACACCTGTTCACCTGTTCATAGACAGTGATTAAACCTGTTCACAGAGAGAGATTACACCTGTTCACCTGTTCATAGACAGTGATTAAACCTGTTCACAGAGAGAGATTATACCTGTTCACAGAGAGATATTAAACCTGTTCACAGAGAGAGGTTACACCTGTTAACAGAGAGAGATTATACCTGTTCACCTGTTCACAGACAGAGATTAAACCTGTTATCAGAGAGATATTACACCTGTTCACAGAGAGAGATTATACCTGTTCACCTGTTCACAGACAGAGATTAAACCTGTTATCAGAGAGATATTACACCTGTTCACAGAGAGAGATTATACCTGTTCACCTGTTCACAGACAGAGATTAAACCTGTTCACAGAGAGAGATTAAACCTGTTCACCTGTTCACAGAGATAGGAAGCACACCTGCAGCAGGTTCAGCCTGGTAAAAACATTAGTGACACTAGATTTAGACTGACTCCTGATTCACTGTTCACACTGAGACTGTAATCTGGATTAAACACGTTTGCATAAATGTTTATAACTCTGTGATTTACCGAGAAAATAATAATAATAATAATAATAATAATAATAATAATAATAATAATTATTATTATTATTATTATTATTATTATTATTATTATTATTATTTTCTCGGTAAATCACAGAGTTATAAACATTTATGCAAACGTGTTTAATCCAGATTACAGTCTCAGTGTGAACAGTGAATCAGGAGTCAGTCTAAATCTAGTGTCACTAATGTTTTTACCAGGCTGAACCTGCTGCAGGTGTGCTTCCTATCTCTGTGAACAGGTGAACAGGTTTAATCTCTCTCTGTGAACAGGTTTAATCTCTGTCTGTGAACAGGTGAACAGGTATAATCTCTCTCTGTGAACAGGTGTAATATCTCTCTGATAACAGGTTTAATCTCTGTCTGTGAACAGGTGAACAGGTATAATCTCTCTCTGT
>NW_019175964.1:87198-139219 GCF_002260705.1 Seriola dumerili
TATATATATATATATATATTGATTCATTATTAGTGATTATTCATGTTGAAGAATTGGGATGTTGTATTTGAAGATTATATTTATACATTATTATTTATATACAAGCAGAAACTAATGATCATTTCCATCATAGACTGATCTGCTGATTATTTTCTTGATCAATCTATTTAGACATGTTGAAATGAAAACATATTGAAATGATCAGTGATTGATCATCAGTTATCAACAATGTCGCTGGTGAATTTCTTCACAACTAACTGATATATCGATTAATTCTTTAAGGTCAAATTTACAGTGTATCATATTTCAGATGTTCGTCATAAAGAGACTCAGCTGTTCATTAGTAACAAACATTTCGCTCAACACTCAAAACTCCAGCAGCTCCTGAGGGCAACATCAGTGTTCACCAGCTGCTCTGAATGTGTCTGCTGAGGACAGATGTTTAGTGTTCAGATGTTTCTCTGAAAACAGCTGGTGAACCCAAGTCTTCATTTGAAAGTTTCAGACATCGTCAGGTGTTTTAAAGTGTCAGTGTTTGAGTTTGTACCACGTTCGGATGTTTTTCCAGAGCAACAGCTGTGTGTTCTTCAGGGTCCCTCTGTAAACGTCGCCTCTTCATTGTTCGAAGCAGCAGAAACAGAAAAGCTGATAGAAACATCAGCAGAATCATCACTGCTATTCCTCCTGCCAGTCTGCTGTCCACATCTCCAAACATCTGCTGCTCAGTGAACGCACCACGAGGGACTGCAGAGAGGAGAGAGCTAATGTCAGTGAATGCACCACATGGACAGATGTCCAGTCTATCAAAGAACTGACACATAGAGACACGTCTCACCTGCTTGTCCTCTCTGCAGGACTTCAATGTCCACTGAAGCTGAAACCTCTTCTCCTGATTCTTCGTCTCTGGCTATAACCTGCATGATGATCAGACATTAGAACATAGATATTCTCTGATGACATGAAACACTGGGTCTGATCTAATGCTGCTGAAGTGGATTCACACTGTGAAGCTTTTAAGTTTAATCTTCAGTCTGATGCTTCTGCTGTTAGACATCAGTCTGACCTGAGAACCAATAAGAAGAGACTAAACACACCTGAGACCTTTTCTGCATCACTTATAAAATACATTTACTACAACACAGTTGTTCTTCGTACATTAAGCCTGGTAAAAACACATATGTAACTAAATAAAGGACTCATATATAAATGAATAAGAAAATATAACTATAATACCACATGTATACATATAGTGTAATATATTAAAGGTACAAACACATGGAATAATACAGCATTACTGCAGTGTAATACAGTAAAGGTAAACTCACCTGTCGTGTCTGTGGAAGGTAAACCCACCTGTAATATGTGTCTGTCGAAGGCGTGCAGCTGGTCCGTCCTGGCGATGAGAACCCCCCTCTGGGTGACTTGGTACAGTCCAGACAGAGGATGGAGGGAGTAGTGGATGTTTGGATTCAGGCCCTGTGATTGGACAGCAGTGATGAGTCACCAGGTGTGATACAGGTCATAATACATGTAGTGCTTCAGGTGTTCTTACATCAGAAAAGTCACGGTCTGACACCTGGACCTGTAACACCTGGTTCCCATAGGTGGAGACAATGGAGGCGGGGCTAGAGCTCTGGATGATGAAACCTTTAAAGGTGGTTCTGTTGAAAACTGGAGGGAACGTGTTCTCATAGAGAACTCTGACCAGAACTGACGCCACACTATACTTCAGCCTGTCATCCACTTGACACACCTGTACAGGTGAGGAGCAGCAGATTAGACACTTTGTTCTCTACTGATTGTTAAGAAAGAAGCAGTAAATAGGAAGTGGGCTTGTTACCATGATGTTGAGTGTGAAGTTTGGTGTCAGTCGTCGGTCGTCCACACCTCGGGTTAACCTGAGCTCACCTGTCCTGTCGTTGATCACAAACCTGCTCTGATCATCACCTGCTGGGTGAAGCACACAGATTATAAACAGATGATCTTCCTGTCCTCTGCCTGTCACTGTTGTCTGAATGAAGCTCTGACCTGACAGGATGCTGTAGATCAGAGGCGTGTCGATTCCTCTGTCTCCATCCTCTGCTCTGATTGGACCAGGAGAAAACTCAAGAATAACATCCTGAAACACACAAGCAGGTAGATGTACACACACAGAGTCATAATTCATTAACATACTGCATATAGTACACATTAACAGCTGTTAACACAAATACATAGAATCTCTTCATCTGTCACTTCATGACATTAATGATCTCCAGAGGATGAACCCCAATGATCCTAATGACCTTCTGATTACCCGCTGTTCCAGGTGTTTACCTGTTAACCTGGTGTTTACCTGGTGTTTCTGTGTGATGTTGGTGGTGTAGGTGGGGCTCATGCAGACAGGAACACCTGGAGAGACAGGTGTACAAGGCAGGAAGTGAGGATACTGGTCGTCTCCATCCTCAATGTTCACAGTTAAAAGAGCCGTCGTGTTGAACTTCTCCTCAGAGTTTGACTCCTGTCACATCATCACAGAACAAAACATGGAGTTATTTTTCCTTTCTATGAAATTTATGGAGACAAATTGTTTTGTTTTCACTATAAAGTTTAGGTATTATTACACCTGCAGGTCTAGTTCTTTCTGTTTAAGTCTGGACGCTGTGTCCAGACCTGCAGGTCTAGGTCTATTTGGGGTTATCCCAGATGATCATGTGCAGGTGAGTTCTCTGGTCCTCATGAATCATTAAGAAATACAGGTGAGTCTTACCTGGGCACAGATGATGAGCTCCAGGTGAGTTCTGGTCTCGTAGTCCAGCGGTTTGTTGAGGACTATGTTTCCACTGTTTGGTAGATCGATCCTGAAGAACCAGGCATCAGGCTGCAGGTAACAAGAGACAGGTGTGTTCAGCCATAAAGACATGTATGGTACATGGACAGAGGTATGTTGACAGGTCTGATCTTACTGATGATTGATCGATGATGTAACTGATCATGTCTCCATCTGCATCAACTGCCTTGACAGTGAAAACCACAGAGTTCACTGGTGTCAGCTGCACATGAGAAAACAGACTTTATCTTTCATCATGTCAACAACACACAGAGTCAGCATCAACATATGTCAATATTTTCCATGGCAACACGTGACACATGATCTAGGTGTCTGAAACAGACATTGTGACATCACAGCCACCTCACTCAGTGATTGGTCAGCAGTGTGCAGGTGAGAAAGTAGGCAGGGTTTCACTCACTATGAGGCCGCCATGTTTTACCTCACTGATGGTGAACGGCTGAATCGTTTCTGGCAGGAAGTTTGGTCTGTTGTCATTTTCATTCACAATCTCCACCAGGATCCTGTACTGACTCTGAGGAAACACATCTGTTTACTGCTGGAACACAGGTGTACTCATTGACATGACTGTACAGGTAAGACAGGTGACGCACCTGCATGACATCATCTTCATAACAGGTCAGTTCTGCTATCAGCACTGATCCCTGAACCTGAGAGACACACACATCTGAGTTCATTATTCACTGTGGATTATCCAAGTGGCATGTGTTTTTACAGGTGTAGTTTAAGGTAAGGTGTTTTTAAATGTGTAGTTTCAGGTCAGGTGTTTTACAGGTATAGTTTCAGGTGTTTCTCGGACTCATGGTTTAGTAACAGGAGTGTTCAGGTGTACCTCTCTGTCAAGGACTCTGGAGAGCGAAGTGTTGAGTCTGATGGTTCGACCTTCTAAGTAGAACCAGTTGGCGTTGTCTCCAGTCAGACACAGTTTGACAGTGTTGGCTCCTGGATATCCACGGATGCTGATGTTAGAGATAAACTCACCTGTCGGACTGTTCTCTTTGACCGATGCAAAGATGTCTGACCCCCCCAGACATATACCGGCTGAGGACCAAACACAGAGGGAGAGCCATGACCTGTTTATACAGACTGAGGCAGCAAGTGTCAATCACCTTGTGAAAGTTCAAATATGACATCTGATTGATAATTATATTGGTCACTTTGCTCAGATAGTTTTGTTTTAAATCATCATTTTGACTCTTATGTTCAATGGAAAAATTTAAACGTGTTTTCTCGGAATACCAAGAATGATGGGAAAGATGAAGACAAAAACTAGAGCTGAACAGATTAGCTCATTAAATAATTAGTAGTTTGATATCTTTTTCAATCAAACCTCCATCCACTGTCTAGTGTCAGTGGATGGACGGTCTGAGTGACATGGACGCCTACATCTGTGTGGACAGAAGAGTGAGACAGCTGTGAAAGTCATAGGTTAACAAACAGGAAATCATGTGTTCTTTGTTCTTCTTTGTTGTCTTTAAGAACCTCCACATTCTCACCTGTAACAACATGATAAGATAACCTAAGAGCCACCTCCCACAGCAGCAGTCTGCAGGGTCTCAGCATCTTCCTCCACCTGTACAACATACAAAAAACTGGTCATTTAGATCAAACACTGTCGCATTGATCAGACATCCCCACTGTGTCCTCTGAGCTGCTGTTTGTCTTCATGAGCTGTTTTCTACCTGTCCTAACTGAGACTGGTCCCTGTGCTCATGAACCTCCTGGTGCATCAAGTTTAAATGTGACTTTGTCTCTTTGTGTTTTGTGCAGATTTCTCTGTTTAGTGTGTTGTATTTGAAATGCTCATTACTTGTTTTACTACATACTTGTTCCTATGTTCCTACACAAATACACAATAAATAATAAAATGATTCCTCTGAGATTCACACTGAAGCTGAGGTGGACATTTAATAAACCAAGGACAATAGAGAGGTCACTGTTGTCCTGCAGGAGAAAGGTGGAGGTCAAAGACAACTGACCTCAGAACAGAGTCACAGGTAACAACCAAACAAAAAATGAGTCACGGTCTGTTCATCAGTAAAACAAGGAAGCAGAACAACAGAGAACAGAGGCTGATTCATTCATAAGCCTCAGGATTGTTAAAGCTGGAGGGTTCTCTCAGTGGAAACTATGTCAGAAAAAGTTTGGTCACAGCAGCTGAGTCGCTGCGACATGACCTCACCGACCAATCAGAGCGCGTCCTCACAGAGCTGAGCTTCAACACCAAAATGTAGGCTACAATCTGTGTGTGAGCATCAGTTTTAATGAAGCTCAGAATATGTGGTTCACTCACAGTGAGACTAATGATAAAAATCATGTCATTAACAAAACAACAACAAGATGACAAGACAACAACAAGAAATCAATGAGACAACAACAAGACAACAAGACATCAACAACACAACAACACAACAACAACACAACAAGACAACAACAACACAAGACATCAAAAAGACAACAACGAGACATCGACAAGACAACAACAACACAAGACATCAAAAAGACAACAACGAGACAACAAGACAACAACAACACAAGACATCAAAAAGACAACAACAAGACATCGACAAGACAACAATACAGTTCAGCATGAACTGTCTCATTGGTTTGGTCTCGAATGTCATGTCTCAGCTTGCTCTTCAGTAATTAGGCAATTAAATCAGTCAGCAGCTTTCACAACAAGACCTTCACTATCAACAACATTCTGATTTTCTGTTAAACAATCAGTTCAACTTCTTTTATTTAAGTTTACAAACATTAAAGTTAAACCACAATTATATATTGACTCTTTATGTTGTTTGAGTTGTAACCCTCTTTGGTTTAATTACAATTGTAGTCATAGTTAATGAGGCCTCAGGCTGTGAACACAGTCAAACAGATCCTCCTATAAATCACTCCCTGTCTGTTGTTTTAGAGAAACACATGACCTCATCATATCTTAGTCATGTGACCATGAATGAAAACGTGTCTTTAGATCAGTTCTTTCAGAGAAGCTGGTTCAACTTGTCTCTGGTAGCAGAATTTAAATCCAAGTGTCAACACTGAGGATTTATTGTGGATTAATATCAGGCCTGTTTCAGTGGCTGGGTTAGAGTCAGGATCTGTATCATGAATGTTGGTCTACCTGCAGCTCATGTAAATGTGTTCAGCCTTTACCAGTGTGTCATCACTAAACGAACACAACTGTGTTTACACACGATCACTATGACGACTACACTCTGATCTGTTGTCAACAGAGAAAGTTCTTCCTTGATGGTTGTTGAAACTTTGACGGTCTGAAGAACAAAATCATATGATCTGAGTTTCCTCTACATGTTTCCACTAGTTACCAAACACAAGTGTAACATTGTGTGATGGTTTCAGTCCTGCTGTTCAAAAACACTAGAACATCAATAAGAGCCATAATAATAATATGATTATTATTATTATTATTATTATTATTATTATTATTATTATTATTAATAATAATAATAATAATAATGATAATAATAAACTGACAGTGAAGACTCATGGTTACCATGAACACAAACACATACATCTCCGGAGCACTCACCTCTCTCTCTTGCTGGTCTACAGACAGTCTGTGTCTCTCACCCTCTGTCTGTTCAGACCTGCTGATCCCAGCGTCATGTTGTCACAGTTTTCATGTCTTCATTCCATCATGTTTTTATGTTTCAGCAGCAGAGTCTGTTGTTCAGAGAGAACAGAGAGCAGCCTGTCACTGTGTGTCACTCTGTGTGTGTGTGTGTGTGTGTGTGTGTGTGTGTGTGTGTGTGTGTGCAGCATTAGCAGAGGGCTTACAGCGCATTAATGAGCAGGATAAGTAGGCCAACATCCTGCAGGAGTCTGAACCAACAGGAGGCCTGTTAGCCACTTAGCACCACAGTAATAATCAGCTGATGAGTCATAGGAAGTGTTGACTGAAGTATAACTGTACTAATACTTCAGTACTATCATCAGTAACATGTACTGCAGTATTATCAATATCATCAGTATCAAGTACTATAGTATCAAGTACTGCGGTTTCATCAATATCATTATTAACATGTACTGTAGTATCTATAGTATATTGTCGAACCTCAGATCCAGGAAGAGCAATGTGGATTAGGTTCTGGCAGTGCAGCAGTCTGAGAGAGCTGAGGGGGTCATGCTAGTTTGAACAGCTAGTCTACATATGTTTTGTGGACTTGGAGAAGGCTTATGACCGTGTCCTCCGGGGGACTCTGTGGATTGAGTGCGGGAGTATAGGGTACCGAGCCCTTTGTTAAAAGCCATTTGGTCCTTGTAAAACCAACATAATGATTTGTCCATATTCTCGGCACAAAGTCAAACAAGTTTCTGTGAGTGTTGGACTCCGCCAAGGTTGTCCCCTTGTCTCCGATCCTGTTTGTGATATTCATGGACACGATGGATCACTTTGGGAAACTCAGAATTCCATCTTTGCTTTGATGATGTGGTTCTGTTGAATTCATCAGAATGTGACCTCCATTGCTCAGTGGGACAGTTTGCAGCCAAGTGTGAAGCGGCCGGGATGAGAGTCAGCACCTCCAAGTCTGAGGTCATGGTTCTCAGCCGGAAAATGGTGGACTGCTCCTTCCGGGTTGGGGGTGAGTTACTTCCCCAAGTAGAGGAGTTCAAGTATCTAAGGGTCTTGTTCACGAGTGAGCGTAAGATGGAGTGGGAGATTGACAGACGGATGGGTGTGGCGTCAGCAGTAAAGCGGACGTTTTACCGGACCGTTGAGGTGAAGAGGGAGCTGAGCCGGAAGGCAAAGCTCTCGAATTACCAGCTGATCTTTGTTCCAACTCTCACCTCTGGTCATGAGCTCTGAGTAATGACCAAAAGAATGAGATTGTGGGTACAGGCAGCTGAAATGAGTTTCCTCCGTATGGTGTCTGGGCTCAGCCTTAGAAACAGGGTGAGGCGATCGCTGCTCCTACATGTTGAAAGGAGTCAGTTGAGGTAGCTCGGCATCTGGTTAGGATCTAGGATCCTCCTGAGCGCCTTCCTTTAGAGGTTTTCCGAGCATGTCCAACTGGAGGAGCCCCTGGGATAGACCCAGAACTCACTGGAGGAATTACATACCCCATCTGGCCTGGAAATGCCTTGGGATCCCCCAGGAGGAGCTGGAAATCATTGACGGAGAGAGGTGGTCCTTGCTTAGCCTGCTGCCCCCGCGACCCAACCCGGAGAAGCAGAAGAAAATGGATGATCGATCATCACGACGAGTCTGTGTCGGTTCATCATGAAAACACAGGAAATGACATGAAACCACGATCAATGATATTATTTTCATAACTTTTATTCAGAAACATTTTCAACATGTTTTCTAAACGAGTCTTCAGATAATAAAGAGAAATATAGTTAGAAAAAAAGATTCAAATAACAATAATAACACATGAACAACCCTAACCCTAACAAACAGCTGAGAGTCTGATGATCACTGAGGTTAGATTTCTCCTCTTTCCTCCTACACAACAGCTGGCTCGGTTTCTTCACTTGACACTGGGAACAACAATAACAATAATAATAACAATAATAAAATCACAATTTACAATATTAATAGCATATTTTGTATAAATTGGTGAAACTGTAGAGTAGATTTAAAGTAAAGAGAAGTCTTTAAAATACTCAGTATGACACAAACAGCAGCAGCTGTAAAAAGCTGTCTCCCTCTAAAGAGGTGAGTCAGTGAGGTGGAACATCATCATCATCATCATCATCATCATCAGAGTGCAAAGTCAACCTGCTGAACACAATCAGGTGTGAATCCTCTGATACGCACTCACTGACTCTGTCTTCATCTTCAGCCTCACATTTAACTCTTCCATCTCTTCTTAAATATGCCCCCCCCCCCCCAATCCCACCTTCACCGCCCACCCCCACCTCCCTCCTCCTCTTCGTGTGTTGTGTGTGTCCAGCTCACCTGTTGTGTTTCAGCTGAGTCTTTGTTCTGGTGTTCTGACCTTTTCTCTGGATTTCTCCAGTTTAAACAAAGCAGAGACTAAAGCTCTGGTTTCTAATGAGACTCCCTCAGATTCACATCCAGAGACCAGGTTAAGTTTTCTGGATGGAGTCCTGAACACACATTGTGATTACATGTTACAGCTAGAGGATCTATGTGCTCAGTGTTGCCATGGTAACCCCCATTTAGTTTCCATGGCTGTTTGATGATGCTCTTCCTATTCCTCCAGTACCCATCAGCCTCCTTGTCTCCTTCTGTGATGAGGGAGATCAAAATGTCAGGTTGTGATGAGACATGTCGCTCACGTTTCCTCAGAGGGTGAAAAATAAAAGTGTGAGGGAGGTTTCTGTCCTGCAGGTGAGTGGAGACAATGACAGGTGGACAGGAACTTCGCCCACAAACAGACGTGTCATTGATCTGAAATTATCACCTGAACAACCTTTCACCTGCAGGATGACAACCACAACAACAACCACCACAGACACATCAGCAGCAGTCTTCTCCTCCACAGACACAAACACACAACCTCAATCAGAAGGACCTGACTCCTAAGTCTCCTGGTGACATCAGGTTAGGACATCTCCCTCGAACACTGAAAGGTGTTTATGAGCCTTCCCCTTCACTGTGGTCTGGAAATAAACTGAGGCATCATCACTTTGAGGAAGGAAGTAATCCAAACTCTTCTCCAGTGTCGTCCCTCAGTGGTGGAACAAGTTACTGAACCTGATTCATTCAGCTGCTTCTCTTTCTGTCAAACATCACTAAGACCTGCGTCTGTCTATAAACACCCGAGAGTCTGGTTCCTAAATTCACTTCCTGGTTTCATCACGCTTAACAAACACTAACAAATCTGTTTGTTTTTTATTTAATGACAGAGACTGTGACATCTGAGCTACATTTCATCACCTTCACTTCACTGATATAAACACCAACAACATCTCCTCTTTATTACACATAGTTCTGTTTGTCTTCAACTCTCATGGAAACATTCAGGGATGTTTTGTTTTTCCATATCAGTCTTTCTTTTAAACAAACTTCATGCCATCCGATTCTGTCACAAAAATATTTCACCTTTCTGCAAAAACAATAAAAATAATAAAAACAAGTAGACACAGATCTGTAAACCTACACCTTTAAACGCAATATCACCATGAAAATACTCAAAGAACGTTTAATATTCTGCACATGTTCACACATTTTATGCCTCTGGGCTGTGACTGTAATCTGACTGCTGCTGCTTTATTAATAACTGACAGATGATAAGGGCATGACACATGATAGAAAAAAGAGACTGAGGCTGAGGACAGTCTGAAGACACTTAGTCTGTAGTGACTCAATCTGAGGAAGATCTGAAGAGACTAAGTCTGATGACAGTGTGCGGACATCTGAGACTCTGTCTGAAGAGACTCAGTTTGAGAACAGTTGCAGTTTTATGTCCGACAGCAGAGCAACTTGTGAAAGACATTCCTGAACTCAGCGTTGAAGGCAGTGTAGATGATCGGATTGACAGCACTGTTGACATAGCCGAGCCACGTTACCACAGAGATGAGGGTTGGGCCGATGTCACATGACAGACACAACACCTTGGTGACGTGCACGACGAAGAAAGGTGTCCAACAGGCCAGAAACACCCCTGACACAAAGAGACAGAGACAGTTAGAGGGACATCTGGTTTGTCTCAGAGTTGATAAAGACTTAAGATAAGAGACATCTCAGGGACATAAAAGTTACACATGGACATTCAAGATTGGTATCATCTGCATAGAAATGTGTATTATCAGTCTATGCTGAGGTAATAGAGCTGCAACAATTCACATAAACATGACTGAACTGTGAATAAATATTAAAATAAGTTTATAGGAAGGTTTGACTGCAGTATATCCAAAGTCTTGGTCCTGTTTGTCCTAACTGTACGACAGTGTCACCTACATATTATTTACTCATACTATTCATGCATGTTCTGTATCTGCTCGGTCTGAGGTTTCTGTGAAACTTGAGTAGAATAGTTAATACAGTGACCGACAAGGGCAAATGCACTACAATGGCTCAAAATACTTCCATTAGGAGAAACGAGCTGCAAATTCAGAAACGATGCAGTTTCAAAAACAGAGAAAATACAAAACAAAAACATGAACATCAAACACGCTGCAAAAACAGAAATTATGTAAACACACAAACCCCCAACACTATAAAAGTGCTCCAGGTCTCTAGGGGGAGCTCTAAGTGGAACACCGTGAGCATTAGCCTGAGCTTCAACTCAAGAGACCAGACTTGACCTTTGACCTTTGACCTTGGACCAAATGAGAAAGCATGTGGAAAGAAATAAGAGGTAATATAAAAAAGTTTGTTAGCTTATATACAGTTTATGGGTGTTCCACTTAGAGCGCCCCCTAGAGGCCTAGAGCACTTCCATTGTGTTGTCTGGTCTTGTTTCTGTATTTGCAGCATTTGATGTTAATGTTTTTTTCTAGTTTCCTGCAGCACATTGTTTCATTTGCATCACATTTCCGTTGTTGTATTTGTTTTGTATGATTAAATCAGCATTGTTTCGGATTTTGCAGCTCGTTTCTCCAAATGGAAGTGTTTTGGTCCGTTGCAGCATGTTTGCTCTTGTCGGCCACCATAGTTAAATACTAAAAACAAGTTCAAACAAAGTTGATTAAAAAGATCAATCTTACATGCAGAGTGTAAATAAGAGTGTTGGTGTCTAAATGTCTCTCTGGTGTGAAGCTGCTGCTGAAACAGTTAAGTGGTTTCCAAGGAGATAGATAGAAGCAATTTCTTTTTTTACCAAGAGGATCACCGCTTTACTCTTTGTTACAGTTAAATATGAAAAACAGTTTGAGTAGAGAACAAAGAATAAATACATTAGATACAGCAGTTTGTTCTCAATGTGGAGCTGTTGATGCATTATTTGCATAAATCATACAGTCATATTCATCAACACTGGCAGTGCAGACAGACACTGACTGTGTAACTATTTTGTATTAAATGATGCGTAACAGTCATTTGAATCTATATGATCTTTACAGTTTTCCCATTTCGGAATGTTTTACATAAGAGAACAACAGAAAACAAAGCAGGTTTGAAAGCAGCCATGAAAAATAACAACACTGATAGCTGTGAAATTCTCAAGGAACAGGTAAGTATTTTGAGGAAATACATCCAGGCAAGTCCATTTTATTTTTATAACAATGTCCCATGTTCCTCAAATGATGTTATGATCTGTTCCTTGATTTTAAACCTTTAAGAAAACTGTCGATCATGATAAATCATTACAACTGTTTAAGGCACCAACCATGAACCACAACATCCATGGTCCAAGTCCTGCTGGGTGTCTTTGTTTCTGTCAGTTAGATATCTGACAAAGGTATGCCCCAAATAATTACACTCCCTCTCAGACCTGGTTCTGACCTTGCTCAGGTTCTGGTTCTAGTGCTAACTGACAATGACCGGCAGGACTTTAGCAGCTTTGTGCTCACTGTCTCTGACCTTTCCTTTCTCAGACCTGTTTCTGGTTGTGGTTCTGGTACTCACCGACAACAACTGGGAGGACCTTCATGGCCTTGCGCTCCCTCCCGCTGACTCTGCTGCTCTTGCTATTTCTTCTTCCTCTCTTTGCAGCGCTGTTCTTCATCAGGCCGTTCTCTCTGCTGAGTCCATCCCTCCTCTCTGTGGCCTCCCCATCTGACACGCTGTCCATCTGAGTCGTCATCAGGTCGCTCTCTGCCACCATCATCACTCCATCCTGCCGCTCCTCCATCACGGGGGTCACATAGGGCATTGTCACGGAGATGGAGGAAGGAGACATGGGGCTAAGGCCAGTTGGTGTGGAGTACACCTCCTTCTCAAGTCCACCAGTCGTCATAGCTTTAGGTCGCCGTAGAGCCGAGCTGAGACGTAAAGAGAGAGTCGGATGACCGGCTCGACCCACTTGAGATCGACTCCGACCGCTCCACCGCCGCAGGCCTCGAAACATCCAATAATACAAGAAGAGCATGACGGGACAAGGCACGAAGAAGGAGCAGACCGAGGAGTACACCACAAAACGGTCGTCCTCCAGTTTGCACACGTTCGGATTGCGACCTGGCACCTGGTTCAGACCAAAGATGACTGGACTGGCCACGCCAAGAGACAGAACCCAGGTAGCTGTGATGAGCACCAGCTGACGGACGCTGAATTGGTTCCTGTTGTACTTCAGAGGAACCACCACAGCGATGTACCTGTAATACAACACAGACAGGTGAGACCACCACAGCCCTGCCATTAACCTGTAATAAAACAGACAGGTGAGACCACTACGGACTCAAACTTAAGTCTTTGATTAGATGTAGATCCAGGTTTGAACTCCAAAGACAGTTGAAGACAGGGTCACTTAAAAAAACACACAGGTAGACTCACCTGTCTACACTGATGGCACACAGGTTGAGGATGGAGGCAGTGCACAGCATCACGTCCATGGTCATCAGAGCATCACAGACGTACATGCTCAAAGTCCAGATACCCCCCAGAAACTGAACAGTACACAGACACAAAATAATGAAATGTCCAAAAGTGTCCTCACAATAAAGGTGTTGACTGGTGTTGGTTCTCATAAAGCCCTGATCCTGACTGATCTCAATATAATACACAAACCAATACACACACACATATATATATATATATATATATATATATATATATATATATATATATATATGCATACAATATAAACTCATGCTGTCCTCACAAACACAACTTCATGTTCTAAAATGTCCTCAGTATGTCCATCCTCACTAACCCCTGGTCCTCACTGATGTCATTGTACATTTCATTCTCTATATGTATAGTATCAGCTGTCAACTTGTCCTCACTGTGCTGTATAGTCACTGTCCTCACTGTGTTGTATAGAGTCACTGTCCTCACTGTGTTGTATAGTTACTTGTGCTGTATAGAGTCACTGTCCTCACCTTCCTCACTGTGCTGTATAGAGTCACTGTCCTCACTGTCCTCACTGTGCTGTATAGAGTCACTGTCCTCACGGTGTTGTATAGAGTCACTGTCCTCAGTAACACCGACCTCTGAGTACACGTATAGCGGCAGGACCAGCACGGCCAGCAGGAGGTCAGCCACCGCCAGGCTGATGATGAAGTAGTTGGTGGCGGTTTTCAGGGAGCGCTCAGTGAGCACGCTCAGACACACCAAGATGTTCCCCAGAATGATGACCAGGATTAGGGGGACACCAAGGATCAGGGCCAGGTAGTTGTAGTCCTTCAGGTGTATCTCACCTGGGGAGCTGCCAGGTGTCACATTGTCCATGATGGAGGCCCTGAACACAGCTGATGGACTGAACTCAACATCTGGACACAACACAGTTGACTGTCAGTGTGTTTAGTGTGTTTAATATATTCAGAGTCTTTATGAAGTGTGCTGGTCTCACCTTGCTGTTACCTGTCCCAGGTGCTGTCTTAGGACTCTGTGTAATTCGTCCTCATTGCAGACTGATTTGTGTTGATCAGAGTTTTGCCTCACTCATTGTGTTCAGGTCTGCTGTTGTTTTCTTCTCTGTCACTGTAAATATTAAAAATATTTTGACACACTCCAACATTCACTGCCACAAACACCCTCTACAGCACCACATGTGGATTCACCCTCCGCTGAAAATAGTCCCCAACATATGAACCATTTCTTCCTGTTGGTTCAACTGCAGTGAGCAGCCATTTAAAAAAAAAGTAGACTACATATTGTGATTGATTTTAAAAATTTGGATCCAAACAGCTATCTATCTATCCATCTGAATAAAAACAGATCAAGCCAAAAGTAAAAAAAAACTACTATGATCCTGAAGTGAAGATTCAGACCAAAGACTAAAGAAAACTAAAAGGTTCAGTCTGTCAAAGGCTACAGGAATAAAAGTATTTATTTTTATCAAACTCTTCATGAAGTGACTGAGACCCAGCGAGTGACTGATCTCTGATCAACACAAATTCATCGACTTTACCGCTCCACCTCTAAAATTCTTCTTATCTCTGAACTCCACACCCATCTGTGAACAACCAGCACAACATGATGACCTCTCTGTTAGCCTGCGAACTCTGAGTCTGTGGACTGTTAGCATACTAATGTTGTGTTTTCTTAATGATGAGCCCTACAGTGTCAGAGCAGCTATAAACTCTCCACAACATTTCGCAGTGTTGGTGACAGATACTTTATATTTGATCAAACAGATCATCAACACCAACACTTCCTGTTTTCTATACAAGACTATATGTTGTGAACTCATCAGCAGAGAAGAAGAACCAGGTTCTGCTAAGACCAACGGGGACAGGTTGTTTCTGATGTGACATCAGAATTCATCTTGTCTCTGTGGAGTCTTTAAATCCCACTGCTGATCTGACGGAGGACAGTATGAATCTACAGGTGAGTCTTCATGGTTAGACCAGGAGACACTGTCTCCTCTCAGTGTGGCGACTGACGAAGATGATGATGACCATAAATGGCTGAATCACACGCTTCAGCTCACATAAACATTACTGCTGCCATATCTGAGGTTTCTGTTTGTGGTTTACACAGAGCCTGCTGCACTCTTATTTTGGCAGTTATATAAGGAAGTGCAGCAGGTTGTATTAAATGTCAGCGGTATTGTTTGGTGAAGTGTCTCCTCTCACAGTGAATCAGATCACAGATTAGCTATCATCCTGTGAGCTTCACAGTTACCATGACACCCAGAGAGGATGAAGAGGACACATACAACCTGACATATGTGCACAACCTGAATCTACTGCAACATCTTCACCGTTGCCATGACGCCCACAGACCACCTGTTGTATATCAGTAACAACCACAATCATGTCATGGTTAATGATGTCAACCAACCAGCTGTTAGCCTCGATGCTAACAACTAATACAGTGTGACACCAGGCCCGAAGCTGCAGCTGGATGAACAAGCTGTTTCCTTTATGACCCTCTTCATGGAGTCATCAGACAGAGAGCATGCTGGGAAACATTAACCATGAAGTCAGAGATGAAAAAAACCCAACAAGAGGTCAGAGTGAGAGAGGGGCTTCTGACTGTTGCTTACAAGCTGTGATTCATCACAGCAGGAGGTCTCTGATAAACACACAGACGACAGAGCTCAGGCTCTGCCCCAGAAATCAAGAGAGGCTGAACATACACCTGAGACCAGCTGAGTCAGACCACCAGAAGACAAGCTGAGATCACCTGAGATCAGCTGAGACCAGCTGACAGGAACATAAATGTTCTGAGTCTCCTGTTGAAGTTTCAGTATCTTTATTAAATCAGCTGCTTCCAGACTTCCTGTGATCTGTGAGACTCTTACTTACTGCTGTGACATCAGCTGAGCCTCAGCAGGGAGATAAACAGTGACATTCACACAGGTGCTGCAGTGATGATGGTGATTACATTAGATGTCACGTACCACCAGGTACCGTAAGGTACAGTGAGGTATAGTCATGTACCGTCACAAACCGCCACGTACTGTCAGGTACCATCACGTACTAACATATACTGTCACGTACTGACAGTCGGACTTTCTTTAAACAATCTGATGTGAAAACAAGTTTACATTTGAAATCAATATAATCTTCTCAGACTTTGCACTAAAATGTGTTCACATTTATGTAATCTGTTACCATGGTAACCCACCTGTATGGCAGGTGTAGTGACATCTCAACATGGTGAGTAAACAACATCACAGGTACATATTCTGGGCTGGTGGAGGTTTACAGTTATATACAGGAGTTCTTATTTGTATTGTAACGTAGTGGAGTTTTATTTTGTGGTTTATTCACTGTGACTGTGATGGTGACTGCAAATCCACCAACCTTCACACCTCCACAGGAGTCTGTGTTTTGTTGTGGTTGTTGTGCAATAGCTCGCTTACAGTTTTAGTATCGAAAGAAATGTTTCAGACATGATGCATCTGTTCTTCAGCAGAACATTTATCACGATCATGTTCTGTGTTCTGCAACATCTTATTCAGATGTGGTGAAATGCTATGTCTACATATACCTGCTTAGTGAGGGGCAGGCTCTGCGTTCATTCATTTTAATTGTCAGGTGTTCTCATTGCATTAATGTTAATGGTTGTGAACATGTAGTGACAACACAAATAGAAAAATATGTAAATAAGATGACATCATTACTTCCCGTGCTGGTGTTGAACATAGAAAATAGACCTTTTAGTTATATTTCTAATGTTTTGAATGAACTTTCACAACAGCAACTGATGCTCTGTGCTCGTCTGTGATTGGTTGACTGGTGATTACATCAGTTGTGAGTCCTGTTTGGTGGGTGTGGCAGCAGCTGCTCTGTAAATGAAGATGAATGATCAGAGGTGTAGGTGTTCAACAGCTGGACAGACTTGATATGAGGTCAGCAGGTCATGATGTCATGAGGTCATATGATGGGTAGAGGATGACGTTCAGAGAGTTCAGACTATAATTCATAATCCATTAACTAATGACGATTAATAACCACATCTGTTGGTCCATAATCCATCTGATTACACCCTGTCACAATAAAGTACCAACAGCTGTGCAGAGACTACAGACAAGTATTCACAATAAAAGCCTCACACAAGTCAAGTCAAGTCAAGTCAATGTTTATTTCTATATCACATTTAAAAACAACCTCAGTTGACAAATATAAATATAATCAACCATCCTTATTAATATAAATCAGCAATGAATATGAGCTAAAATAAACAATAAAACATCATCAAATAAAATGAGTAAAATAAATTGTGCTTGCAATATAAAAACCAAGGTATCTTGCTTAAGCAGGACTGAAAGCCAACGAGCAAGAAAAGCAAGAATAAGAGCAAGAAAAGAATGGGGCCCAAGATGGAACCTTGAGGTACCCCACAGGGACGCAGCTGAAGAATACTGGCCTAGGTTGACAGAGAAACTCCTGTCTGACAAATAAGATTGGAACCATTTAAGGGCTGTACCTTTTATGTCCACACACAAGTCAAGACATGACAGAAGAATGTTGCGATCTACTGTGTCAAAAGCAGCAGTCAAGTCCAAGAGTACCAGAACAGCAGAGTTACCAGAATCAACAGCTAAAAGCAGGTCATTAAAAACTCTTAAAAGGGCTGTTTATGTGCTATGGTGTGACTTAAACCCAGACTGGAACTTCTCAGAAATACCATTTATGACAAGGCATGACTGCAGTTGGTCAAAAACTACCTTTTCTAAGACCTTTGATAGAAAAGGGAGCTTGGAAATGGGCCTAAACTTGAATAGAACAGAAGGTCAAGATTGTTCTTTTTGATGGGGGGCTGTGCTGCAGCATGTTTGAAGGCAGCTGGAGCACATCCAGACATCAAAGAGGAGTTAATCAGGTCAACAATACATGGCCCAATGGTATTAAAAACACACAACACACAAACATGCATACGTCAACACATCTGCCGAGCTCTTAAGTTAACATGAAGTGTGTGTGTGTGTTTCTGATAATGACCAGCCTGAATAACTGAATGATGAACCTTGTATCAACACATCTGTAACTACAGGATTATTTCATTGATCTAATTCTACCTTTAATCACGTCACACCAGCAGGTGAACACACCTATGAAACACAACGGTTCTAACCCTGGAGTCATGACATCAGCTCAGTGACATTGTCTGACATTTAAACACTGACAGAAACTAAAAACTAAAAAACTATATATAATAAATTGGTTCAAACTGGTTTTAATCCTGAACCTTCATTAAAATAGTATAGATCATTAAGAACAGTGATGATCCAAACAGCTGGAACAGCTGGAACATTTAATGAAAAGTCTTCCATGACGATGATGGTTCAGTGTGGAGAAGTATTTATCTTAACTAATTAATTGGTGCTTTATCTTTAATAATACTTTAATCAGTCAGTTAGTTTGAATCCTGGTGATTACCTGTCCTGCCTCCTCAGCTTGAGTGTTTCAGCTGAGAGAGGAACATGATCCTCAGAGAAGGTGAGAACATGAGAACGTGAGAACATGAGAATGTGAGAACGTGAGAACGTGAGAACGTGAGAACATGAGAACGTGAGAACATGAGAACATGAGAACGTGAGAACGTGAGAACATGAGAACGTGAGAACGTGAGAACGTGAGAACGTGAGAACGTGAGAATGTGAGCTGCAGGAAATCACAGAACAAAAAATTAGTTCAACTGGCTTTCTCTCAATAAAGAAAAACAAAATAAAGATTCAGACTCACAGTTTAGAAGTGAGGACGTCCTCACAGTCTGCTCCTCTTACACCTCCTCTTACTCCTCCTGCTTCTCCTCCTTCAGTGAACTCAGTTTAATTTCATCAGCCCGTCTCCTGTGCTGTTTCTCTGTTTTACTCTTGTATTTCTGCTTCTTTTTTCTTTCTTTCGTCACACCTTCTATTTTCCACCTTTTTGTGTTTCTCCTCTGCAGTCTCCTCTTTTCTCCTCCTCCTGTTTCTCTGTTTTTCTTCCTCCTTTCTCCTCCTCATCTCTTCACAGAAACTTTTTTCTTCTGGTCAACAAAAAGATTCAGCATCCAAACCCCATCACCACCTCTCCACACCTCCCTTCCTCTCTCTCGCAGTGTCAGTCTGCCTCGTTCTCTCCTCCTCCTCCTCCTCTCTTTCTCTCTCTCTTTCTGGTTATTGCTGCACTCTGATTGGCTGACAGTAGTGATGTAGAAACCCTCCTCTCTTTCTCTCCTCCATCTCATCATGTCATTTTATTTTCTTCTCTCTTTGTTCTACTCATGTTCTTCTTCTTCTTCTGTGGTTTCCGTCCTGTTGCTTTCATTTGTTATTTAAATATAAAACTGCTGTATATTAAAATCAGGTGTGTAATAACCAGATAATTGTCTTTAAACCCAGAAGGAAAAAACCTGTGTTTTCTGACAGTGAAGGTCATTACACTTGTTTCTAATCAATGTCATTCATTTAACTCTGCAGAAATGTTTGTTTGATTTTATTATTAATACTTTGAATTTTACTAGAAACACTCAAGGTATATACAATATTTAACTCAAGGTATAGACATGTATCAGGACTCATGTTACAGCAGTGAAACCAACGCAGCCATTACATCCAGTCTGACCTTTTCCAGCTGCCTCATGGATGCGGAGTATCACATCAGGTTCATTCCACCTTAAAAAAAGATAGCCAAGCAGCTCACATTAGGCTCATTCCACCTTAAAAAACATAGCTAAGCAGCATCACATCACTTAAATGCAAACAGAGAAAAATGGATATGGTGGAAAAAAGGTAATTTTATTTAAAAACAAACTTACAACAAATCAGAATCGAAACGAAATCTGAATCAGAAACAGGATCAGAATCAGAAACTGAATCCAGGAGAAACTCAGGAACAGAAACCAGAAGCTGGAGGAGACACAGGACATACGGCTGAAGCAAGACCACCAGGGAGGCAGGTAATAAAACACAGGTGTAACAGATGAGGCCGGGGCAGGTAATCAACAAAGAGGGAAACAGGAAAAAGACAGGGAGTAAAATGATCATGAGATAAAAAACGAACTGTACTTCAAAATAAAAGAAGAAATGAAAGAAGTGTCCAAACATAAAGAGTCCTCTCAGGACAGACCATGACAAATCTGACCTCAGGTCATTTGGTTCAGGAGGTTTAGTTCAATAACCTGACCTCAGGTCAGTTTGTACATGTCTTCCTGGTCTTTATTCAGATCTACAGCTGGTGGTTTCTGGGGGACGACTGAGTCTGAAGGTTCAGAAACAGGAAGTAGATCCAACTGCAATCAAGGTTTTTTGACTTTCCAGGACAGAGTTCTTCATCACCATCATGTCTTCCTCACAGCTGAAGAGGATGGTTTATTATCCAACAGAAGAAGAAGATCATTGGACCAATCAGAGCAGAGCTGCTTCACACAGAGATGTTGAATCACAAAGTCAATGAAACAAATGACAGTTACACAAAAAGGAGGAAATGTTGATTTAAAAAAAACAACCTATCAATCCTAATCATTAGCTGCATATTGCACATGCTGACATTAATCATACAATAAAAATAATGGTATTATTATTTATCTGACTTCAGTCTAACAATGAATCACAAACAGATAAATACCACGAGTCTGTGTGGGAGAAGAAGAGCCAGCAGCTTCCTCCTCCTCATCCTCCTCTCAGCCTGTTTCCACAGTGATTCATCACATGTAACTGTGTGTGTCTGTTACTGTTGTTTACCACAGCAGGTCCTGAGGAGACGATAAGAACTGAAGATAATAGCACGATCAATAACACGACCAGAGCAGCAGCAGTTTCAGTGGTAATGGAATGTCAGCAGTAGAGACCCTGACTGACTCTGACCCACATTGACCCAACCAATCAGATCTGATGTCCACATCAAACCCAGGTCCTCTGTGGACAGGTGTTAAATAAAATGGAGGGGCCTCGGAAAGCAAAGACCTCCACCATCAAACAACAGACACCAGACTACATAGTAGATTATCTGGATCCCCCCCCCCCCCCTATAATAAAATAATTTCACTGTTATTATATGTCTGAAGACTCTCAGTCATGATGGAGCTGTATCAAGAACCTCTCATCTGAAGGGGTTCTTCAGTTCTACCTGACTGGAGGGGAGTTCCACTCATTTTACCTCTTGTGTTAACACCTTGAGAGTTATCATGTGAGTCATGGTGTGAATGGCTATTGATCTGCAACTCACACGTTCTGGCATTCAGAGTTTTCAACAGCTTTTAGCAGTTAGCATCAGCTTGGTTTCACAGTTAGCATCAGCTTGGTTTTTACAGATAGCATCAGCTTGGTTTTCACTGATAGCATCAGCCACTCTGACTGGCTACCATGTGGACCATGAGATTTATCTTCAGTTCCAAGAACTAGTGCTGACAACAGAGCGACAACAAGACAACCCCAGACTGATAACGGGCTGAAACAGGCCGATAATGGGCCAAAAACATGCTGACAACAGGCTGTTCAGGGGCTGACAATTTTAGCCAGATAAAAAGTCAAACGTAAAAACTTTCAAATTTAAATGTATATCATGTGAACTCATGTTGAGCTCACTTGTTCTCAGTGGTTTTACTCAGATGAACTTGTTTTTGCTGCTAAACTGAAACCTGCAGCAGCTGTATCATCAGTGACCTGTGGGGTTGTTGTGTAACATGTTATTGTTGCTGTTCAGTCCTTCACTCTCTCTGTGCTGAGCTTCATAATGAACCTGAGAGATGAGTCTGGTCTGAACGCTCCACATGTTAATTAGCTATGTGTCATTAGCATTTGTGAGAGGAAGCAGCAGAAATGTTCTTTTATCCTCATTCATAATGAAGCTGCTGCTGGACGTATGTTTCATACATTATTCATCACATATGGACGATTTAAATCACATTAAAACTGCTTTTATTCCTCTGTCACAGACATATCAAACTGGTTTTATTAAATCCTGTTTTACACCAATAAAAACCTGATGGATCCATTTAAATAATAGATTCTATAATTATACTGAAATCATGAAAACATGCTAATGAGACACACACAGACCCACTCACACATTTAATTTGTTTTCTAATGGACCACAGACTCAAACATCATCAGCTGATCTGCATAAAAACTATTAAATACATCATAACCCGTTCAGATATAAACTCCTGTCATTGGTGATTGGTCAACACGACACAGGTGATTGAACAGGTGTTTAAACTTTAACACCTGTCTGCTTGAACTGCTGACATGAACATTGGGCCTCATTCACCAACCATTCTTAAGAAGGAATTCCTTCCTAAAACCCACTTATGCACCTTTTACGAAGATTCTGACATTCACTAATGTTTGCTTATTTGGGATTTGTTCTTAGTTAACAACAGAATCTACTGTTACCAACTGGTTCAAGGCTGGCAACAAAAGGGAGGCCACACACTCAAATGAATAAACAAAGTGACCAACCAAATGGGGTGTGTGAGTAAGAAAGTCATCAGTCATGTCAGACGTGTGTGGATGAGTGAAAATATGGTGTAATGTATGTTGTAAGATGCAACAAATCAAACAAAGAGAGAAACAGGCTATAGTGGCTGCAGCAGGCCCAGCTGAGAGGGACAGACCTTTATGCCTTTTGGAAGGTCTTGGGAGGACTCCCAGAACTGCAGGAGAAGAGTGAGGCAACATGCCAGGAGAATGGAAAGCGTCGTCACACTACGCACACTAAAGAGTTCTCTTGGACACATTTGAGTGCTGACAATGTTTGAGCAAAATAAGTGGTTATTGTGTTTTCTTCGGTTTTACATAATAGGCCTATTACATTATTTAAATTACAATAAAATTTTTGTCATTTATGATATTTTTTAAATAACTTTTGTTATTCTACAAAGCATTATGGCCTTTTGAAATAAATGAACACTACATTAACACTTCACCGCTCATTTGCAGCTCACTTCCTGCAGCAGTGCTTCCACTTTTGATTCCGGTGCTTGGTCTTTAGATTTTCGTTTTGGAATTTTCTCAACTTCCCCTTACAGTATCTCTTTGTGACTTCTGTATGTGTACACACAACCCTTCAGTCTCATGCCCTTTAAGGGCGTTTACCTATGCTAATTAGGGCCAACTGGCACACACTTTCAGTTTACAAGGAGATTGGCAATCATCAATCAAAGAACACAGCCGCGCACAATTCTGCAGTTTAAGAACACATTCATAAATCTGACGTGGAGTTTTCTTAAGAATTTTCTTAAGAACAACTTAAGAAAGAATTTAAGAATTTAGTAAAATACTTAAGAAGATATTGGTGAATGAGGCCCAATGACTGTAGATATGTTACTGAGCTTTTTGATTGTGACTTTTAAATGGTCAGAATTCTTATCTGACTTTTGATTTTATATATATATATATATATATATATATATATATATAAAGTTTTTCTCTTTACTGTGACGTGACTGAAGAAAAGGTTTAACCTTCATTTAGATGCATGTTGTTTGTTAATAGTTGATGTTTCAATTAAAGTGCAGTGATGACAGCCGCTCAATGTGATCAGTGTGAGACTGTTTGAGACAGTGTGAGACAGTGTGTGTGTCCTTGTTGCTGTCAGGACATCCTCTAACTGTCTTCAGCCTGATGTCTGTCCTTCATCTCTTCCTCACCTCTGTGAAATAATCTTCAGTGATTCACACGTCTCTTCATCTGTGACAGACACCATCAAAGATGGGCCAGCTCATACTGACACCAACTGAAGGTCAAACCTGATCAGACCAGACCTTGTCCTGACCGTGGTTTCAGATCTCAGCCTCATTACTGGAGCTGCTCCTCAGACACATTCACTTCAAGTCCAGTCCATAATGAACGTGGGACTGCAGGTGGTTTTTGGACTGGTGGTCTTTACTGTTATTAGTCTGATCCACATCAGACCCCTCAGCATGTTACAGATACTTCAGATGTGACTGGGTTCAGGTTCAGGTTCAGACTGGAACCTATTGTCAGGCCCTCCACCTCTGAGTGGAAAGAGGTTTGTCTCACCATCTGCATCACATCCTCCAATCAGGGCATCAAGCTCTCAGCCCCATCAGATTACACTCAATCTGGGTTCAGACCTCAGCTCTGGTCCACCTGGCCCTCTGCCCTCATGTGTTTGGAGGAGGAGGTGTGATCAGATGACTTTCCATTTATACTGAAGATACAAAGAACAGACTCATCATGGTGGAAATGTGGAAACTGTTCATCAGTCAGACTCACAACATGTTTGACATTTCCTGATTTACTGAAGAGTCATTAAATCAATCACAGACACAGACACTGTTGTTTTTCTAACCCAACAACAGTAAGATTCATCTACTGAAGTTTTCAGTGTTTCCTGTACCTGCTGTTCCTCTGCTGCCACCTGTAGGACAAATGTGGACAACAAAATGAACGTGTTCATACACTATGATTAGTGTATTAGTGTAGAGTATTATGATATAGACTGTATATTATTAATAGGGTCCAGTTTAACACAGAAGCATCACCAGTACAAACTGCTCACACTGAACTCCATCTGTATGGAGGTTCACCAGCTGAGCTGTGTGACTATACAACCTGAGTGTGAGGTCACAACATTATTCAATATAAATCTAATAAATACAGCAACACAACAACCACAAATAAAGAGATAAATAAATAAGAACAAAAGTTTGTCATCTAGATCTTTTTACTTGCCTCTAACATAATATGATATTTCATTATATATGGATATGGTAATTATTAACTGTTGTTCAAACATAAGCAAAGTGTACACATGCTCTGCTATTTAAACTGTATCTGATGATGATGTTTGTCATTGAGATGGGGTTGTGTTGAGTCATCTTCGGTTCTGTTCACCTGATGAAGAGTCTGCTGATAGTTTAAAAAACATTTTTATTATTTCTACTTTTATTACTATTTTTTTTTCTCAGTTTGAAGTCTGACCTTTGACCTCTGACCGCATGTTTTTTATTCTCCATCTAAGACGGAATGAATGTGAGCTCCAGAATTCAGTGTCAAGTTGTGTCTGTATTTATTCACTTTATAATAGTACGATCATTAATTCGAGGAGTCAGATTTGTAAATGCTATTTATTGATAGAATTTTACAAACACCAAGAAATTTATAAACGGTTTTTAAGAGTTTGAACATAGTGATTCTTCGGGGTCAGAAACTATCAGTGAAGGTGAAACTGAAAAACCTGGTCAACATGTTCTGACCAGTTTGAATGATTCACTCTTTCTGATGAATCAGACTCTAAATACTACAATACCCATGAGCCTTGGCTGCCATTGGGAAAAAGACGTGTCAGAGGTGTGAATCAGAGCGGTAGTGAATTTAAAACATGTCACCATGGTTGCTGAATTCACCCACAGCTGAACTGATTTAAACTACAGAAGTCACAGAAAAAGAAGAAATTCAGAAGCTCTGTGATTGGTTGTTTCATACCAAAATGCACCATGGGAGTCGTAGTTAGCGACTCTTCACTCTAAAAATCTTTCTGCCAATTTTTTTTCTTTTGTGGAACATGGGGGCATGTTTAAGAGCTTTAATATAAATCTCATCATCATCAGTTGTTGTTTGAAGTTGTTCAGTGATGAAAATGTGACGGATCAACAGTGAACACATCATGTGGAGATGATTTAACAGTGGCTTCCTGTCATTTCTTTCCAATGCCGAACGCGTCTGAAGTGGCACTGCCAGCAGTCTCATCCCCGACCTGCAGGGAGGAGCCGAGGTTCACTGTGAGACAGGTGGGGAGGAAGCAGCCATGCAGGGCAGTCCTGATGACACTGAGTGTAAGACAGATAAAGATGAAGACCACAGGTGAGACAGCAGGTGAGGAAGACGACACACGTGAGACTGACCTTGTCCATGACCTCTGTGTTGTTAGAGCTCTCACACGTGAACATGAATCAAAGTATTTACACTGTGAACTGTGATCAAAGCTCTGAAACCAGGTCACAGAAATATGATGGGAATCATTATTATTTTATATATTTATCATATGACAAATTCAAATACAAAACACAGCAGAGACATAACGTCAGTGTTTCCTGTGTAGTGACAGGATCTCATCTACTGACTGAAGGAAACTTAAGAACAGGAGGATTCTCTATGAAGTTCTGCATACTCTGTTTCTCTGGAGCTTTATTCTGGAGGGACATCAGATATAATGACATCATCAGGAAGTGAAGTCACACTGAACCAGATCAACATGTGGTTCAGGTCTAAGGGTTCAGGTGTGAAGATAACAACATGATGACATCACACCGTTTGTAAACACATGATTATCGAGATGATGATGTTATCACATCAAAGATCATTAATCACAGCTGTTAACTGTTTGGCCCCGCCCACTGATGTTTCCCTCAGCCAATTTAGAATATTTCACAGAGGTCAGAGGTCAAAGGACAGAATGTAAAGCCCTGTGGTCGTACATACACCTGAGAGAATTCTCTGAAACACAGAGACATAAAGCAACAGAGTGCCACATCTGTAAATACTACAAGTGGAGCACAGGTAAATATCTGTACAGGTGAATATCTGTACAGGTAAATATGAAATCTTACAGTGTGTTCAGTGGAAGAGTGAAGCTGGAAAAAAAAAACAGAGATCAGTTTGAAACAGTTTAAACCTGACTGGAAGCTTAGACCTGGTTTTAAAGACCTGGTTTACTCACACAGGGGGGAGGGGACGTGCATTGCTCCAGCTGCCATTGGATGTCACATCCCTGAGGACAAAAACAACACTCAGTGTGTGATTCTGTGTGTGTATGTGTGTGTGTGTGTGTGTGTGTGTGTGTGTGTGTGTGTGTGTGTGTGTGTGTGTGTGTGTGTGCGTGTGCGTGTGCGTGTGCGTGTGCGTGTGCGTGTGAGAATCTGACCCATACAGCGACATGTTGGTGTTCTGACGAGACTCGAATCTGCAGAGGAAGAAGAAACAATTAAAGATGTCTCATTAAATTCTGAGGATTAAAATGTCTCGACGTATGAAACTTGATATTTCTGTATTGTTGTGTCATAGCTCAGACACTGAGCAGACATTTCTTCAGTCTCTTATATCATGTTGTTTTTTTCTTTTAAAAAATTATAATTACAAGGTTTTCTCATAACTATTTCATAATTACTAAACCTCATGAATGTTAAATAATTATGTTTATGATCCTGATGAATCCAGCTTTTTATATTAATGCCTGCGATCTTAAAGTGTTGTTTGATGACGAACTCCGTCACATGACGTTTCCTTCAGACTCACCTGGTGGAGTTTTCCTCTTTGTTCTGCGGCAGGTGAAAACTCTCCGTGTCCTGATTGTCATGTCTGCACACACATCATCACAACATCATCACATAACATCACTGATGACATCACTGAACCCTGGTGTGTTCAGCTGTCTTACCTGGTCTGGTTGAGGGAAGGAGGAAGAGGACCAGCAGACACAGACACCATCAGCATCATCATCATCATCATGAGGAACAGAGCGACAGACAGAAGAGACTTCATCCTACAGAGAGAGAGAGCAGGTCTGTGAGTCAGAGTGGACACGACTCGCCCTAACACTGATTTTATACCCGATGCTCTGATCTGAGGTCAGATTTCAACCAATGTTTTTACGTCAGTGGTCAAACATCATCAGTTTACTTGTAGCTGAAGGTCAGCTGACCTTCAGTCTGCCGACAGGATGAATGATGAAGACCTTCAGTGTCATTTCAATATTTACTGATGGACATTATTAGCTGAACGACCCTGACCTCTGATCAGTGTGTTTGTCTGTTAATGTTCGTCACCATGCAGCTTCAGTCCAAGTCAGATAAGATGATGTCATCATGACATTCTTCTCTCATACAGACACATTGAGCTGCTTCTTGTTGAACCTTTATTTCATTTATCATTATAATTTATTAATTCATTGTGCTGCTCTGATGTTTATGATTAAAGAGGATTTACGTATTTACTTCTGTTAGTGTCTCTGACTGTCTGACAATCAATATCAATAGTCAATAGTTTTACTTCAAAAAACTTCACCACACAATAAATGATATTAAACTATGGAGATTTATCATCTTCTTCCTCATGATTATCATGTCTCTGACGTTTGATATCAACATTTTGTGAATATGAAAAATATAAAATGTAAAACTGATTAAAAACAGAAAAAGCATAACTTCAGAGACAACATTTATTTTTTATTGTTTATATTTTTGTATGTGTGTGTGTGTATATATATATATTTAATAAGTTAATACATCTGAATAAACACAAAAACACACATCACTGTTTACACTTTGGATTAATATCCATCATGACACATTTCCAGCAGAGGAAGGAAAACTTTATATTTTTGTCCATAAAAGGCAGAAACAGAAAAATCTTCTACTTCCTGGAAACTGAAATAAAAACAGAAACAACGTGAGGAGGAATGAAGAAGAAGAAATCGATATATAATAATGATCCACCATGACTGAGCAGGAAAACAACATGTCAGGGACTTTTTTCTTCAACACAGTGTGGGAACGCTCGTTGTTTATCGGAAGTCTTCGGCGGAAAACATGCCCTTGGCCCGGCGCAGGATGGAGTCCTTGGACGCGTCGTACGGATGCTCTTTGGACGGGATCTCCAGGACGGCGGGGATCGACTGCATGTGAGCGTCGATTGCGTGACGAATCATCTCGGCGATGAACTGGTTAATCAGGATGATGCCGATGTCGTTACGCGCCAAGAAACTCCTGCGCAGAGAGAATAAGTCAGCAGGGAGCAGGACAAACCGACAACACCACTCCAAACTCCATTCACATTTCTATCAATTTAAAATTTCCAATGATGGTGCATTTAGTAAAGTTAACCTATATTTTATAAATATATATTTCTAAATTTTATTTTATACGTTATATTTCATATATAAACTTATGTTTCATGGATTCATAGGAACGACTGAGGAGTTAAATATTTAAGAAGATTTAGTTTAATTTAAAAATGTCGCCTGATGATTGAAAAACAGTTAATTGTTTTACAACAGATTAATAGATAACTGAACTGTGTGGTTTCTGAATAGAGTTTGGTTTCTGAATCGACACCCACAGAACTCTATTCAAATTTCTACCAATTTAATATTTTGTTGATCCTGGTAAATTGTGAATTCAGCATTTATAAAAAATCATTCATTTTTTACACAGAGCTGACTTCTGGTCCCTGATGATTACAACTATTTTCAGCCAAGTTCTAAAGAGAGTTCATAAACAAGAAAACTGCTGAAGAGGAGTTTGGTTTGAGGTTAATGAGATTATGGATCCAAAACACACAAGGCCATAATCATTCAATTTCATGATCAAAATAACATTCCAGCTGACGCTTGATTGTTGTGAATCCAGTGTTTAGGAAATCAGTTCAGATGTTTCATTGAATTCATGTTGCTGTTTCCTGGATGATTTACGTTCTGAGTTGACCTTTGGCCTCTGATTTTTACAAACATGTACAGTCAAAGAAACCGCTTCATTCACAGATGAGTGAAACGTTAAATAGACTGATTTCTGAATGGAGTTTGGTGCATGAAAACGAACTGTTCTTACTTGAAGGTCTCCTCGATCTCCGTGATGCTCGTGTCCTTCTCCACCACCAAGAAATTCGGTTTTCGGTTCTTGTTGAGTTCACCGACCCCCCCGAGCAGGAAGCCGGTGCACGTGTCCTCGTCACCAATAACGGCGATCAGTTTCCCGCGACCAGCCATTGTTCAAAGATCAAGTTTTAACCGAGAAACGGAGAAAATAATTCAGATGATTTTACCGAGCTCTTACAGATCATGTGAGAGTCAGCTGATTGCAACTTCCGGTGTAGTTCTGCAGAGGTTCGCGCCCTCTGCTGCTCGGAGACAGAAACATGTCAAAATAAATATAAAAAAATAAATGTAAAATCAAAGCGGTGGTTTATACCAAACTTCAGCGACCCTTTACTTTTATCTGACTGATGATATGACGTTAATTTTGTATTTTTATTATATATTTATTTATAATAATAAAAATACATATTCAACAGACCAAATTAAAACTTGTTAACAGTAAAGCTGCCTTCATGGGCAATCTGTAACTCTCTAATTCAAGTTTTTAAAAGTCACAAATACAAACGTAACGTTAAAACATCACACACATTTTTCTGTGTGGTTCAGTCTTACTCCCTACTTTACTATGAAGCATTTGTACCTTTGTTTTTGTTAGTAATACTTTCTCAAGTGTCGTTGTTTATATTGTCATTAATCTCACAATAACCATAAAAAACAATATTCATTATATAAAAACAATTCATCGGGGTTTTTTTGTTTTACAGCTGATGTGATTTCAAAGACTTATTATAGTTTGTGTCGTTCATGCAGATAAATATTTAAATACTGCATCAAAAGAAATATGTGTATTCAGATAAAAACATGTTCAGTTTATTACATGTGAGTAATATGAGATGACATATGTGAGTAATGTATCTGAGTAATAGATTACATAATACATTACATGAGTAATGTAAGAGAAGACATGAAAAATACAGAGTAAGAAATAAATGCAATAAAGTAAAAGTGGAATTATTATCATTAAATAAAGCGTGATGTCAAGATGTCTGAACATAAATCTACCTCAATTAATGATAAATAATCCGTTTAGGTTTCTCTTCTCATGTTCGTTTGAAGTTTCCAACAGAACATGAAGGTCTCATCGGTCACGTGAAAAATCATAAGACGGAAGTGCAGCTGAGCTACAACCCGGCTACAACCTGTAAAAACAGAAGAATAAGAATAAGAATACGAATACGAATACGAATACGAATACGAATACGAATACGAATAAGAATAAGAATGGTGAGTGAGACACTTGAATAATTATGTTTTTCTCATATTTATAAAGTTATTGAACTGTGACGTTGACTTGCCTGTTACCAGTTAGCCTGTTAGCTTCGACTGACCCTGTCTGTGCTGTCATCAGACCACTGCGGCTCTGACTGCGGGTCTGGAGCGGATCCCGGATCAGCTCGGGTACCTGGTCATCAGTGAGGACGGGGTCCTGGCTGTGAGTGTTTCATCTGTAACAGTTACCGGTCGGGTTACTGGCCAAACTCCGTTCACATCTCTGTCACAAACCTTTACACAGAATTAAAGAGAAAGATAATCTCATTAAATTATCAGGACCTTTATTTTTTATTTTTTTTAGCTCCTGGTTTGAAACTTGGGGCCTGATGATTAAAAATAATTTTAGTCTAATTCTGCAAGTAAGAGATGAGAAAACGTTCAATTTAAATTAACTCATTAAGTTTGGTTTGAGACACAAACAACAAACTCAATTCAAATATCTATTCTTAACTTTCGTATTGATGCTGGTGAATTTAAAGAGACAGTTGATGAAATGATGAATTCACATTATATATGATAAATACTCATAAAACTAGAAACTGTTCAAATTCTTGACTTTTTTGTGTAGTTTGGTTTAAGACATGGAAGTGTTTCATTTTATATTTATATATAGAGAGAGATGTATGTAGAGATGAATCCAGTCTGTTGGACATAATCCTGACCTCTGACCCCTGATTTTTTCACCTGCTTAGTCTGCAGGTGAGCTGGAGAATGATGAACACACAGCTGGTGTGATGATGGAGATGGTTCGAACAGCGAGTCGTTTCAGGTTACCTGGATCAACTGATCCGCCCTTCAAACGCATGTCAGGTAACATACACACACACACACACACACACACACACACACACACACACAGACTCATCTGGACTCACCTGTCCTCATGCCTCTGTCCTCAGTGATCCTGGAGGACTTCGTTTACACGGTGACAGTTTCTGGTCAAAAGGTTTTTGTGGTCAAACGTCAGAACAACCAGCAGGAGCCAATCAGCGTCTGAATAACAAAATGATGGTGATGAAGGTCAGAGGTCAACACTGTGACATTACAGTGACCTCCAGCTGATTTCTGATGTTTATTGTTTTTGTTCGTGTGAATAAAGTGATTTTTGGTCTTTTATCTGTGTGTTTGTCCTGAATGAGCTGATCAATCAAACTTGATCACTAAATCCAGTCCAGTAGACCTGGACCTCATGCAGGACCAGTGCAGTAGAAAACCTGTCTGAATGTATTACATATCATTAACGTGAATAACCAGACCCTCTCTACAACGAATTCAGACCACGGGATCTTTCCAGAGGGAGTCAGGAGAGACAGGGGGTCTCACAGTCCTCTGGTCCCCATACAAAGAGTCCACATGAAGACGGACTTTCATTTGGGCAGCTGTGGCTCAGGAGGTAGAGTGGGTTGTCCACTAATTAGAAGGGCGGTGGTTTGATCCCCGGCTCCTCCAGGCCACACGTTGAAGTATCCTTGGGCAAGATACTGAACCCCAATTGCTCCTGATGGCTGTTGCATCAGTGTGCGAATGTGAGTGTAATTGAGTGGTCAGTAAGACTAAAAAAGAGCTGCAAGTCTATCCATACAACCACGGACTGGTCCTCAGGTCCGCCCCTGACCCCCCAGGCACAGCAACATGACCCATTGTCCCGATGTATTAACTGAGAGCAGGACTTTTAGTGACCAGTGAAGATCCAGAGGTACGACAGTCCCGGTCCGTGGTTGTCTTGCTGCAGTGTCTCATTCTGTCCACCGGGGGTCTCTGCTCCCAATCGGTATCTTTACCGGTTCATGTGGATGGAGGACCGGAGGAAGACGGATGGAGGTTGTGGAGCTCTGATGCGGTCGTGATGAACTCGTTTGACGGCTCCGGTTCCCCGCGGCATGACCAGGTGGCGGGCGGCGGGGACAGCCGGTATCCATGGTCCCGCTTCGCCTCCTGGTTGGAGTGTGTGTGTGTCGTTACCTTCGACCTGGAGCTCGGACAAGCCATAGAGGTACAGTGTTAGCTTAGCATTGTTAGCATCGTTTATCCTCAGGGTGATCGATCAGTTAGATGTTCAGTAATAATATTAGTTCGGAACAGACGGTTCAGATGCCGATCTGAAAAACGTTAACCGTTAATCGTTAAACACGGTGGTAGTAAATCTGTGCTGTTATTAACCGTGTTTAACGGTTGATGGAGACAGGTGAAACGAACTCCGTCTGAAAAACAGTATTTTTGATTTAACTTCCCAAATGTTCCTTAGTAATAATGACTCAAATTAAAATATATGTGATAATGAAGAAGTACACTGTTTAGCTGCATCAGTGAACCAAACAGCTGTTTTCCTTTTTTAATTTAATAGATTCTTCACACCTCGTGCTGCTGTCAAGCAGACAGAAAGACAAATAAAAGTTAGCATTTTATGTAAGGGACTGGTGATGATGTGAAGCCGAAGTCAACGTTCAACCCTTGGGATGTCTGAAAGGTTCGAAGACACGGTTTCCGTCTCACTGAAAGGCTAACAGTCGTTAAATTAGCAGAATTTGACATGTGATTTGGTTTGTGCCGTAACAGCATCATGTCAGCAGTGACCCACAGATCTCCCCTGCGCTCCTCCACCGTGTTCTGCTACTTACACCAAACTCCGTTCATAAAACTGACAATCATTTAGTTCGACCTTCGCTTTGCTAAAAGCTGTTAGCTGTTCAGTGACCGATATTAAATGACTGATATCCATAGTGTACTGTTCAGTTCGGCATGACTCCAGTCAACAAACAACATTTATGAATGAATGAATTCTTGCTGCTGTTCACTGGATGATTGTGGGAATGGAAGGCTGGTTTGGATGTTATTGACATGATGATGCAGCTGAAGTGAACATTATATTCTCAGGTGTATTTCTGCCATTTTACAGGTTGTTGATGGACAAAGATTAAATTTGCATAATTTTGAAAGGACGTTTTTTTCTTTCTGGGCGTTTTCAGCTGGTTTATCCTCCAGATGTGAAACTCACTGAGAAGGAGGTAAATTTGACGTCTTTCTACACCTGCTCTGATTATCACTGTGGACTAACATTCACTTTATTGATCACTAGTTGATCACTTTATTGTTGATGTTTGTTGTCAGAAAACCAGCATATGCTACCTGTCCTTCCCTGACTCGTACTCAGGTAAACTCTACCATCTAATAACACTGATCAATGCTCTAGGTCAGAGGTCACATGACCTGTCTGTGTTAATTCCCAGGATGCCTCGGGGACACTCAGTTCAGCTTCAGGTTACGTCAGTCGGTCGGTCGCAGAGCTTCGAGGTTCAGAGACGATGCTTATAACCGAGACGCTCCTGTTACTCTGCAGGTGAGTTCACAAAGGGAAAAAGCTGCTGTCATTGATCCATCAGCTTGTCAATAACATGATTGATTAGTTTTTACTGGATCATCAGATTCATCAAAGACTGTCATCAACGTTTCTGCTCTATTTAAAAAAGAACATGTTAGATGTTGAGGTCCTTTCAGTTATCTCAATGTAATTCTGATTGATTGATTGATTGATTGATTGATTGATTGATTGATTGATTGATTGATTGATTGATTGATTGATTGATTGATTGATTAGAGTTCACCCTGTTATTACACAGCATGATTGATGGTCATAGTTCATTATGACGTTGGTGTTTATTTCTGTCTGGTTCTGTTTCTTAAGGAAACATTCAACGTCATGATAGAAATGAATTCTGGGATATAATAGCACTTCCTGTCGCTCTCCCTATAAACTGACTTTATCTTCTCTGGTGTCCTCAGAGGGAAGTGTCCCATTTCTTTGGTTACGTCTATTTCAGACAAGTGAAGGACGTCTCAGTGAAGAGAGGATACTTCCAGAAGGTGAGGGTCCCCTGTACTCACCTAGTCACAGTCCAACACCTGGTCACAATTTAGCTTACAGAGAAGCTAACAGAGGAGCTAACAATTGTTCTACAACAGGCTGCTGATTTCTCTTATTCTTTGTTTATTGCTGTAACATTTTTGTCTCTGTGTTAAATTAACATTAATTTGATTATTTTATTTGATTATTTTATTAAATTATTTAAAAATGATTTCGTCTAATTAAGACATCAACATTTTAGTTCTATCTGTAAAGATCTGTGAACTCGTGATCAGTGTCACTTTCAGATAAACCAGTCAGACTGATCCTGGATCAGGTCAGGCCTCTCATCTTTATGAAACAGCCCTCTATTCACACCTGTTCAGTTTGATTGACAGCTGTGGGGTCATGTGACTTGTGTTTCAGTCTCTGGTGTTGGTGTCCAGGTTGCCGTACACTCACCTGTTCCACTCACTGCTGCAGATCATTGCACCTGAGTTCTTTGAGAAGCTGGAGCCTTGTCTCGAAGCAGGTGATTATGTCATGCTTACATCATAACCTCAAGCCAATCAGAACAGATGGGCAGAAATTTCACCTGACATCTATTATACATCCTCACAGTTTGTAACGAGATTGACCAGTGGCCTTCACCTGTACCTGGACTGACCCTTAACCTGCCTGTGATGGGCGTGGTCTTACAGGTGAGGGGAGGGGGTGTGGTCATTCAGAGGAGGGGCTTGGTTGACAGGTGAGAGGAGGGTCGTCTTCCTCCAGAAAACATCTGGTTCCCTGATAAAATTAAAACTGAAGGAGAGAAGTCAACTACAACTCCCAGGATGCATTGCACAATATAACAAACAGGTCTGGTTTTACCATGAGAATAATGGAATAATGTTCAGGTGAGATAATGGAGGAACGGCTTAGTGTTTGGTTCACTATCCAATAAACATATTAAGAAGAAATAACAATAAAAAGATAAAGGATGTGCAAAAAATCACAGTGTAGACAGTATAGACTGTTCTGTGCAGGGATCACACCTCAAGGTGTTGATGTAATTTGGTTGTTGATCGATGAGGCCAGACGCAGAAGAAAAGGCAGGTGCTGGTCCATCACTGGGGTGACCGGACTGGACTTCTGGTCCTGATATAGACAAACATGTGATACGACAATTCCTTTAGATCATATAAGTTCTTTATGTTCAAACATGTTAGGTCTGTTGTGTGTGTAAAATAAATAGTCAGGATATGAATATGCTAAAATAAATACAGTATTAGGCAGTGGATCCTGAACCTGCTGGTTCTGGATTAAACAGTCTCTTTGTCTCACTTGTAAAAGAAAAGTTACTGACGCATCGAGCTGGACAACAGCCGCAGGAACAGGCTGAATTCTGCTACATCGCTAAAACGTCTGTCGACATCATCAATCATACATTTATGCCACTTGAAGTGTTCGTCAGTACGGTTTGTCATTTGCACTAATGATGCTTTTCGCTACAGACCAATATTAGATGTTACTCACCTGTCTAACAGAACAGTTGCAAGCTCAGCATCAAGCCATATCTCTTTACCCGGAGCTGTCTCCAGCGGTGGAAAAACACACTTGCTTTTTTTCTGGCCAGATCTGACCAAATCTTACACATTACACCTTTAAAATGTAGAACATTAAAGTCTCAGATTTATTAAAGTGTACATGAACTTCCTGTTTGTATATGAACTTCCTGTCTGTATTTGAACTTCCTGTCTGTTCACCTGTTCACTGTCCAGGTGAGGATTCCTTCAAAATCAGACAAACCTGGAGGAAGTCCAGTCAAACAGGCTGCTAAAGAGGTCAGAGGTCACAGGCTGTTCATCTTCATTCTCTCTGCTTCTATCATTAATAAATAAATCAATAAAGTTTTATTATTAATATCTGTCTCTCCTCAGAACCTGTTGCCGGCTCCGACACTGCTGCCCACGATCCATGAACTGGACCTCTTCAAGTCAGAACCAGTTCTTCCTCTGAACCTGATCCACATTTAGTTTAGTTTGTCTTGATCATTCTAGTTTTATTCTGAAGGTCAGCAGATGTTTTAATGACTGAATGAACTGTTTCCACTCGTCTAACGTGACCTCTGACCTCTGACCAGGTGTTTCCAGTCAGCGCTCATCCACCTGCAGATGCTCTGGGAGCTCATGTTACTCGGGGAACCGGTGGTTGTCATGGCGCTGTCTCCCACCATCTCCTCGGAAACTGTGCTGGCTCTCGTCAGGTAACTGAACAGCCAATCAGGAGTCATTTTAACATCCTCAGGTGTGAAGTGATCACATTCACACAGTTTGACATCTCTCGAGGAGGCGGAGCACACCTGGACAGGTCACCTGTCAATCACACAGCCTTGAGACACCTTTGAGTCTTTTCACGTGAAGAATAAAATCAATCTTAAAATATTCAACATTTATTGATTCACTGTGAACGAGTCACAAAAACATCAGGACAGATGTTTGATGATGTGTGTTAATGAGCTCCTGATGGAGAGATACTCTGAGTGGTTGTTGCCGTGGTAACGGTGTGTGTCTCCTCAGCTCCATCAGTCCTCTGAAGTTCTGCTGCGACTTTCGTCCTTATTTCACCATCCATGACAGTGAATTCAGAGAGTACACCACCAGGACACAGGCCCCGTGAGTTACCTGCACACCTGAGTCTACCTGTCTGAACTCAACTGTGTCAATCTGTCTGAACTCACTGACTCTACCTGTCTGTCTGAACACACCTGTCTTGTCTCTGTCAGACCTAACGTGGTTCTGGGAGTCACCAACCCGTTCTTCATAAAGACGTTCCAGTCGTGGCCTCACATCGTTAGACTGGGAGAGATCAGGATGGCAGGTCTGTTCTCTCCTCTGTTCATACATTCATTCACATGAAGGTTGATTCAACAGGTGTGTGACATGAACCAGGTCAGATGTCACAGGTGTTCCTACACAACAAACAACACTGTAAAACACAGAGAACAAGCAGCTGATCATTCATGAAAACTGTTTTATAAACAATCCATGAGTTCCACATGTTGGTCTAGAAGAGCCTGAGAACCCTGAGAGGAACCACATGTTTAATATCTTTACTTTGAAAAACCTGAGTTCAGTCAATAAAGTTTAGAATGCTGAGATGAAATATTCAGTTTTTTATCAAAGAAATACAGTATCTTTCTGTTTATTATTATTATTATTATTATTATTATTATTATTGATAAGTGAATGTTTCCTTGTTTTAAATCTAATCACATCAGTCGGACTCTGACTGACCTTGTGCAGATTAAACATATAATAAAATAATTAACCATGAAGTTCATTAGATGACTGAGGTTATGAATTGATTATTACGGTTAATATCATAACGACTCACCTGTCTGATCACTTCCAGGTGATTTACCCAAACAGGTGAAGGTGAAGAAGCTGTCCAAACTGAAAACACTGGACACCAAACCAGGTAACCTGACAGAATAGAACCAGGTGAAAACCCAGACCACCTGAGTGTGTGTGACTCAGTGTGACTTGTGTGTGTGTGTGCAGGGATCTACACAGCGTACAAGACGTTTCTACACAAAGACAAGATCCTGATTAAAAGGCTGTTGAAGGTGAAGCAGCAGAACTCAGACCTGAACACATAACGATGATCACATGACAAAGATCACATGACCTGTTTAATGAGTCTGAGTCTCGTCTGCATGTTCAGGGCATCCAGAGGAAGAGACCGTCAGAGGTTCAAAGCGCCATCCTGAGGAGACACCTGTTAGAGCTGACGCAGAGCTTCATCATCCCTCTGGTGAGGATCAGCCAATCACATCGCTCTAATGTCACCTGTTGTCCACCTGTCGCTATACTGACGCTCGATGATGTCAGATCAGCACTGACCAATCACAGAGCAGGAAGTGTAACCCTGCGTTTTGTCTGTCAGGAGCGGTACATGGCAGGCCTGATGCCTCTGCAGAGATCTGTGACGCCTTGGAAGGTAAACAGGAAGTGGCTTCTTTGTGATGATGTCACAGTGATGTCATCAGTGTGGAGATGACCGGTGATTAATTTGTTTCATTTGTTCAGACTCCTCCTCAGATTCGACCCTTCAGTCAGGACGAGTTCATGTCCACTCTGGATCACACTGGGCCTCAGCTCACCTCAGTGCTCAAAGGTGATTGGATAGGACTGTACAGGTGAGTCCCTCAGGTATGTGCAGGTGGTCTCCATGTTCCCATGCTCACACAATAAATGTCACATTTTCCTGACAGGAAGTTCTTTAGGTCTCCGAACTTTGACGGTTGGTATCGTCAGCGACACAAAGAGATGACTCAGAAACTGGAGAGTCTTCACCTGGAGGTCATCTGTGACGCTGTGAGTTATCTCATCAAACTTCTGGATCACAGTTGTCAAACATCTGGATCCTCTAACCCTGATGTTCTGGTCTTTCCAGGACCTGCTCGGTTGGACCAAAGACAAGTCTGAGGTGGAGATCGTAGATCTGATTCTGAAGCTCAGAGAGAAACTGGTGAGTGGATCAGGGTGACTGCCGTCTGAGATCCGGATCTAAACTCGATGTAACAGATTTATTTAAATGGTCTGTCGTTCTCTCAGTAGAACCTTTTCATTTCATCGACTGTTTACCTGTGAAGTGTCAGTCTGGAGATTTCACACCTGTGATCCAGGTGGGTCAGGACTACAACTCCCAGAGTTGTGTGGACAGCACAATGACTTCCAGTCACAGAATAAGTTTGTTCCATCGCTCTGTTAGCAGCAGTCAGGAGTCTGAAGAGCAGCTCTTCATCTCTCTGTGGCTCCTTCATCTTCTTCACTGATCCTCTCTGTATGAGCAGCAGCTGAACACAGGAAACTCCCCCCACACACAAACTGATCAATATTACTCATCAATATCACTGATCAGTGCCAGTCACTGTTGTTTCCTCGTTCATTGATTCAATGGAAATCCTCCAGACTGACACTTTAAGATTGTCCCTAACAGGCTGCTCTAGATTGATTGTGATTGTATTTCCATGACAGACAGGAGGTGTGTTTGTGTTTTTCAGATTAAAGCTCGCAGACAGCAGCTGCAGGTGAAGGACGGAGTTTTACACAAACTACACACTTTTATAAATACAATGATCACAACACTGTCTGAAGACCTGCAGAGTGTTCTACACACACAGAGAGAACACACACTGAACACACACTGAACACACACTGAAGAACATGTCCCAGCTGCTTGATTTGACTCTCTTCTTCTCCATGTTTCAGACTTCAGCTCTTTATTTTTAAAATGACTTTATTCTTATAATAACATTTTTTCTCACTATAGTGTCTTCATTCATGAAATACTACAACTTCATTTCTGATGCGCTGTCATAATATTTGAGAAGTTGTGGATTTGTTCTTTTCGGCCTGAAACAAACTTTCAGTTGTTTAACATTCAGCTTCACATGTAACATAGAATATTTATAAAACCTGTTTAAATAAAAATCCAACAAAGAACCAAACAGTTCATTGAAAAGCTGCCTGTTTACCTTCTTCGTCTTCGTTGTCTCCCGCTTATCCGGATCCGGGTCGCGGGGGCAGCAGCCTCAGCAGAGAGGTCCAGACGGCCCTCTCCCCAGCCACTTCCACCAGCTCCTCCGGGAGAATCCTGAGTAGTTCCAAGGCCAGCCGAGAGATATAATCCCTCCAGCGTGTCCTCGGTCGGCCTCGAGGCCTCCTCCCGGTGGGACATGCCCGAAACACCTCCCCGGGGAGGCGTCCAGGAGGCATCCTCACCAGATGCCCGAACCACCTCAACTGGCTCCTCTCGACATGGAGGAGCAGCGGCTCTACTCCGAGCTCCTCACCCTATCTCTAAGGCTGAGCCCGGCCACCCTGCGGAGGAAACTCATTTCGGCCGCTTGTATTCGTGATCTCGTTCTTTCGGTCATTACCCAAAGCTCATGACCATAGGTGAGGATCGGAACGTAGATCGACCGGTAAATCGAGAGCTTTGCCTTCCGGCTTAGCTCTCCTGTTTACCTCTGTTCTGAAAAGTTTGATTCACTTTATTTCTGTTACTTTCATTTAAAAAATGAATCTACCATATAACGTCACTGACCACAGATGAAGTGATATTTTTCTAACATTGAATCACAGCTGAAATCCACAAACTGACTGAGCTCAGTGAATGTAACTCGCAAAAGAGGTAATAATAATAAGAATAATAATGTATTTACCATTTTGTTCCGTTTCTCCCAAACTTTAAATATTTTTTTGTTTCGAGAACTGAAACCTGAATCTTGATCACATGGTCAATCATGGTATATTTTCTCCTTTGTAATATTATATTTGTAATGTTGAGGAAAAGTTTTAAATTGCCTCTTCTAGTAGACACTGTGGGAAACCCTAAGGTGAATTTACTATTATCATATTTTAGAAGATGAGAATTAACCAAACTTTGTCAAGCAGGAAAATAGTTTAATTTCTACACAAAATATACATATCAATGATATGAAGAACTGCATTAAGTCACCTTTTAAATGTTTTCATTCAGTGACAGTCATATAATCATACATGTTTAAATATGAATATACAGTTTCTACAGGAGAACAGAACCAAACTGCAAGTTTTCTATCAATTTAAACATCAGATAAATGAAACTATAGCTCCCGTCATAAACCGCTAGCCGGTCAGAGTGAGTTGGTTTCATGTAATGGGGTTTATGTTGGAAAGCATCAGAAGGGTCAAGAAGGTCTGTTTGTAAAACCTGTTCAGAATCAAAGCCAGTGAACAAACTGCAGGAGAAATCAAAGTCTGGGAATGTGTCACTGATTTACAGACAGACTGGATTCAGGTTCAGGAGGTGATGTTTCTTCTTCAGGTGTCTTTATCTCTTGTTGGCCCACCATGTCGCCCCCTGCAGCCTCAGGACGTGGTGTTTCTCCTGCGGGCTAAAGTGCAGGATGGTAAGGATGGCGGTGAGCGTCTGCTGCCTCCCACTGGCGTCCTGCAGCGTCAGGAACTTGTAGATGACGTTCTTCAGGTACTCCATGTTGGCACCCTCTCTGCTCTGGTCTCGGATCAGTTTGTCCAGTTGTCCTCGCAGCTCTGTCACCTCCTCGTCATGTCGCTCTCCGTTGGCAATGAGCCTGGCCTGCAGCTGGTGGAGGTCCTCCTCCAGCCGGTGTTTGTGGCGCCGCAGCCCGCCCACCTCTACCTCCTTCCTGGCCAGCTGTTCAGCGTACAACAGCAGTGTTGGCTCCGCAGGGGCGACCCGCCGCAGGGCCTGGCTGACGATGTCACCCTCGCTCTCAGGGCCGGGCTCGCCATCAACATCAGCAGCTTCATTGCAGTCGTTGTTGCGGCTGAGGGCGGCGGCGGCACGCAGCCTCTCCAGCTCCTGGTCTTTCTCGTCCAGCAGAGCCATTGTCCTCTCTCTCTGTTTGTGAAGCTCCGCCTCCAGTCGCAGCAGCTCGTCGCGGTGCAGTGCCTCCGCCCGCTCCACCTCCTGTCTGTGGCTCTGCTGCAGTGCCGCCACCGCCTGCTGCCGTTCCTCCAGCTCACGGCAGCGGCGGGCCTCGGCCTCATCGCTCTGGATCCGCAGGTTGATGTACTTCTCCTTCAGCTCGGACAGCTGGTCCCGGACCTCCTCCAGCTCTTTGGCCTGGCAGCCATCTTTGGCGTTCTTGTTCTTCAGCACCACCTGTGCTCGCAGCTTGTAACGCTCAAACTCATCCTTCAGCTGCCGCAGCTCCTGCTGGTAGACCAGCGCCGAGGCTCTGTCCCCACCCGGCTCTGCCTCGGTCTCTGCGAGGTCCTGGATGTTCTGGTCTGGATTCCTCTGAGCCGCCAGCATCAGCAGCTTCTTTACCCTCTGCAGCTTCTCCTTCAGCGCACCCACATCCAGCTGCGACTCGTCTATGCTGAGGTCAGAGGTCGACCTGCTGGAGGCGGCGATGGCAAGCGTTTTGTTCTCTGTGTCCAGCTGCAGGATCCGGTCCCGGAGTCTCTGAGCGGTCTGCTGGTCTCGCTGCCTCGCCTTCTCACAGGAACCCAGCAGCTCCGACAGCTCAGAGACTCGCTGCTCCAGACCTGCGACCCGGATCTCTGCGGCCTGAGCACGCTCACGAGTGCGCTCCTCCGCTTCGCAGGCCTGAAACACAGAGAGGGTTCAGACTGAGACCAGAACCTGCTGAGACTAAAACCTAAAGAAGTTCACTGAACCTTTCAAACAGTCACACTGACACCTGCTGGACAATGTGAGGTACTGCACCTGAACCTGAACCTGAGCCTGTTGGATTATAGTCTGGAATCTTCAGTCAGATTGAGTTCAGAGTTGGAGTTTGGTTCAAGTTCTTTTACCTCCCTGGTCTGATTGTGGATCCACTTTAGTTAATGTAGGCCTTGTTTTAGTTAGCTCTGGTCAAGCCTTACCTTCCTGGTCTAGTTGTGATCTGGTTTTAGTTAGCTCTGGTCTAGCCTTACCTTCCTGGTCTCGCTGTGGATCTGCTTCTGGAAGTGGTTTTTCAGCTCCCTCAGCTCCCGCTGCAGCTCATCCACTCTGGGATCTGGTTTCTTCTGGTCTTCCTCTGCGGCCTGCAGCCTCCTCTTCAGCTCATCTCTCTCCTCCCTCACCTGGTTAAGGTGAGCCTCAGACTCCACCCCGCGGTCTACAGCCTGTGATGTTATCAGGAGGGTGGTGTTGGCGTCCTGTAGGCGGAGCTCGGCGTCCTGCCGCAGGTCTCGTTCCTGCTGCAGGATCCTCTGCAGCTCCCTCAGCTGCTGGACGTGGTCTCCCTGCTCCTGCTCCCTCTCGTGCTGCTGCGTGATGATGCGAGCGCGACTCTCGGCCAGCTGCTGCTGCAGAGCGTGCAGCTCCGCCTCCTGCTGTGTCGTCACGGTGACCAGGCGTTCTCGCAGCTCCTCCACCTCCTGCTTCAACTGACGCTTGTCAGCCTGGAAACTCGCCTCCATCCGAGACTTCTCCTGTGTCACCGTGGCCAGGGCGCCGGTGAGCGTGGTCAGTTGGCTCTTCAGCTGGACGATGCGACGCTCCGCCTCCACGCTTGTAAGGGCTGTGGCCTGTTGCTGAGGCTCCGCCCCCATACCACTGCTCTCTGTGGCACCGGCCTCAAGCTCCGCCCTCTCCACCCTCAGGGTCTGCAGGACGAAACGAGAGTTTGAACTTGTCATGTTGCATCATACACTGAACCAAACACACCTGTCCAGGTAACTCTGGTTTACCTGGACTATATATGAGTATATATATATATATATGTATATGTACATATATATATATATGTACGTATATATATATGAGTATATATATATATATACATACATATATATTTATATGTACAGTATATGAGAGAAACTGGAGAACAGATAACATTTAATAACTAAAGGATGTTTCAGTCAGCTGACTTTTTTTAAATGTACCATTGAGCTTACTTTCCCTCCCAGTTCTCCCTGGTCTTCCTCTGATTGGTCCCCTCTGGTGGTCTCAGTGGGCATGTCCACAGACGCCACCGTGTCCTCGCTGTCCTCACTGTGCAGTGAGCAGCCGTCCTCTGGGAGGTCTGAGGCGGCAGCACCAGCGGTGTTGTCCTGGCCCTGCTGGTTCAGGTCCACCTCCTGGGTCACCGTCAGGACCTTCAGACTGGCCTCCAGAGCCTCCTTCTCCTTCAGAAGACTCTTGTAGGCCCGGACCACATCCTTGAAGCGGGTCTGGTACTGGACCAGCTGTTTTTTCTGGGACTCGATGGTGTCCAACAGCTCCTTCCTACTGGGCCCGCCCCCGAAACTCATCCCAAACTTCTCCATGACTCTGCTGGTCTACCAGACTGTTAGTCTACCAGGGTCCAATCAGACTGGATCCATCGTCAGGACCAGAACTGGTTCATGTGGAACCAACCATGATGAAAACTGAGGCTGTGCTAGACTGGAAAAGAAACTGTCAACACAAGCAGCAGTCAGTCCGTCAGTCAGTGTGTAAAGCTGCAATTAAACACAATCAGAAACATTAATACTGTTCTTTAATGACGAACATGTTTCAGTCTTTAAAACCAGCTTCACTGCTTCATGTTTGATTCATGTTTGCCTCTGGATTTAACTGAGTAAAACTATAAACTGCACAACATGGGGGAGGGGAGATCTCTCTTCTCCCTCAGTACAGTCTAAAGATATTCCCTCCCTCAATCGAATTAATTAATGAGCTGATTGAGAGAAAAGTATTGAATCATCGTTTGGCTTAAACACAAACAAGACTGTGAAAATACAACAAGTTTTTAAACTATTTATTATCATTTGTTGACAAAACGATGAACTACATCAAATTAACACATTAGTCTGTGATGAAAACATCGTTAGTTTCAGGTCCGGATATAAACAACAGGTTCACACACAGATCCGGGTCTTTGGTTCAGTCTCAGTTTCTTCTATATTCTAGTTAATGTTCATTATTTCTAATTAATGCCACCGTCACTAACTGTCATTAACCGTCATTAACTGTCCATCTGATAAGACATGTAAACCCAGTTTAAAGCTCAGACAGAAACAAACTTTAACATTTACCGACAAACACCGTCGTTAGTCACCGACCTCTCTCCGGTTCTTACCTGAGTAGACGGGGGTCAGTCAATTTTATCTGAGATCAGAGTTTATTGATTTAATCAGGAAATCCTTGTTTTAAAACGTTATTAATCTTATTTATTGTAAAACTAAATTCAACAAATACAGAACATGAACTGTCAGCTAACAGCAGCCATGTTGGACTCAACCGGATCTGAAGGAGGAGGAGGCGGGAATTCAATGATGCATTCATGAAATCAGGAATATAACCTTACATAGACAAAATGACAGACACTGGACACGTTCTGTTGTTCGTAAACTAAATTATGTCACAGTGACCTGCACTGTTTCTGTTAATGTGATTTTTTTTTAAACACAGAAAAAAATATTAATTTTGAAAATTTCAAAAGTAAGAGAATATTTTTAAATGAAACAATGACAACAGGAAAATAATAATGAGTTTTGTGTCAATTTTGTCTATTTATAATTTTATCTACATATAGTATTTAATTTTATCAAACTATTTTTATTGTGTGTTTTGGTAAAGTCTGATAAAGATGTATTATTGTTGACATTTCTATTATTTAAAACTTTTCTTCCTCTGTTGGGTGGAATGAAATACAAAGGTATTGAGTGTGCAGGCTTTCTACTAGTCCTTGAACGGATCATCACTTCTGAGTGTTAATAAAGTTTTTTCAAAGCAGTGACGTCATTTATTCCGCGTTGGCCTGGACGTGGCACCGAAGAGGAGCTGCGCCCACTCTGGTTTCTCTCCGCCTGTTCCCGGTTTGTTCCCCGGCTCTGACCAGCAGCTGCTCCCGGACTAACCGGCTGACCTCCTCCCGCCCCTGAAACGGGACATTTTAGTGAAATGGGCCTGACGATCTCGTCTCTGTTCTCCCGGTTTTTCGGGAAGAAGCAGATGAGGATCCTGATGGGTGAGCACCGCGGTTAGGCTAACTAGCTCCGAGGCTATCCGGCCAGACCGGCGAGGGCTGAAAACACGCTACATACTCTGGTTTCTGTCCTTAACATAATAACTTGTATCCCGTTCCCGGTGTTGAAGAACCGGCTGCTTAAACTAAGCCTCCGTCCATGACAGAACATCTTAGAAACAGAAGCTAACACCGCTAGCGGTCAGAGGCTAACGCTCAGAGCTAACGGGGCGGTTTAACGGCAGAGTTTAACTCTTTATGTTTAATGAACCTCCCGTTACCGGCAGACTGAAGCGGACGAAGACAGAGCCGCTTGACCCGGAGTTCAGAGTCAGTTCTTGTACTTTAACTCTGATATCTGTCTGTTTCAGTGGGTTTGGACGCAGCTGGAAAAACAACGATCCTCTACAAACTGAAGCTCGGAGAGATCGTCACCACTATCCCAACTATCGGTAAATAATCAGTAATCACATCCGTAATCAGGTGATAACTGTCAGTGTAATGTGTGTCTGTCAGCAATTAATGTCTAATATGACGTTTCAAACATGAATTATTTTCTGCTGAAGTGATGGTTTGTTTTAAAACAGTGAACAGGTTCCTGTTAGTTTCAAATGTTTTGTCTTGAAACACTCAAACACTCAAAATCCTCACAACAGGAACCAGAGATGTCACATGTTACTGGACCATTTGAAACTGGTTATCAATACAGTTCATTAGGATAACAGTCTAACACTCATCCTGTACAGAGTAAAGACAGTTTATTAATCTGTATAATCAGTATATAAAGATGTAATATACAAAGATAGCTGGTTTCTAACAGTACAGTGCAGCCATGAGCAGACCTCAGTGTTAATTCATCTGCTTGTTAATGACTCACATCAGACAACATAATAAACAAACATAGTTTTACTTTAGTCTGATTTGTTCTGTGACACCAATGGATCTAAAGACCTGAACCAGTCTGAGACCAACATCAGACATGAACCAGTCTGAGACTAACATTAGACATGAACCAGTCTGAGACTAACATTAGACATGAACCAGTCTGAGACTAACATTAGACATGAACCAGTCTGAGACTAACATTAGACATGAACCAGTCTGAGACTAACATTAGACATGAACCAGTCTGAGACTAACATTAGACATGAACCAGTCTGAGACTAACATTAGACATGAACCAGTCTGAGACTAACATTAGACATGAACCAGTCTGAGACTAACATTAGACATGAACCAGTCTGAGACTAACATTAGACATGAACCAGTCTGAGACTAACATTAGACATGAACCAGTCTGAGACTAACATTAGACATGAACCAGTCTGAGACTAACATTAGACATGAACCAGTCTGAGACTAACATTAGACATGAACCAGTCTGAGACTAACATTAGACAGAACCAGTCTGAGACTAACATTAGACCTGAAGCAGTCTGGGACCAACATCAGACCTGAACCATTTACTGTGTCTGTTTCAGGCTTTAATGTGGAGACAGTCGAGTACAAGAACATCTGTTTCACGGTCTGGGACGTCGGTGGTCAGGACAAGATCAGACCTCTGTGGAGACACTACTTCCAGAACACTCAGGTACTGAACCAGGACCAGGACTGTGGTTGAAGTTAATATAAGTCTACTCTGAGAGATGAAAACACATCTGATCATACAACCTGTTGTTTTATTATTATTTATTATTATTATTATTATTGTTACTATACACCTGATTATTATAACACAATGAAAAGCTGTTGACCTTTGACCTTTGATCCAGTGTCAGGTTTGATCTTCACTGTTCTCAGGTCAGAGGTCACAACAATCCATTGAACAGTTGATGGATCCAGAACCAGTGTTTGGTTGATGAGAACTTGGTTTATTGGCTCCACTATGTTGAACTGTCCCACACTCAGACTGATGATATTGATTGGTGTGACTTCTGACCCCTCTGTCTGCTGTGTAGGGTCTGATCTTTGTAGTGGACAGTAATGACAGAGAGAGAGTAGCAGAGTCTGCGGAGGAACTCTCCAAGATGGTAAGAAACTTATTCTTTATTTGTCCTTTTATTTTATTAATGTATGTATTTTTCCACAATGTTTTATATTCTACAGATAAATATAACTTCAGCACAAATTAAACACTCTGTTTGTTTCATTATTGATTAATCTGACCAGTATTTCTTCTATAGACTCGTCCTGACTGAGATAGAGACAACGTCACCAACGTCAGAATAAATAATAACACACTTTTCTTAAATATATTAGTGTTATTATCGTTACTGGAAAAAAAATCAATTGACTCCATCCACAGTGAAGACCTCGGCCCTGTAGATTTATGACACCATCAGTGACATCATGATACATATGACACTCCCTCTCTCTGTAGATCCAGGAGGACGAGTTGAAGGAGGCGGTTCTTCTGGTGTTTGCTAACAAACAGGATCTTCCCAACGCCATGGGAGTCAGTGAACTCACCGACAAACTGGGTCTGCACAGCCTGCGCAGCAGAACTGTAAGGATCAATAATCAATAAGAATCAATAAGTCATTTAGTTTGATCCAGTCTTCAGACATGAAGAACGTTATCTGACCATATTTGAGGTCTGATCAGATTACTACACAATGAGGTCTGATCAGATTACTTCTCAGGGTTTTTTTATCAGATTATTTCACAGAGGTCTGATCAGATTACTTCAGTGAAGTCGGATCAGATTACTACACAGTGAGGTCTGATCGGATTACTACACAGTGAGATCTGATCAGATTACTACACAGTGATGTCTGATCAGATTACTACACAATGAGGTCTGATCAGATTACTTCTCAGGGTTTTTTTATCAGATTATTTCACAGAGGTCTGATCAGATTACTTCAGTGAAGTCGGATCAGATTACTACACAGTGAGGTCTGATCGGATTACTACACAGTGAGATCTGATCAGATTACTACACAGTGATGTCTGATCAGATTACTTCAGTGAAGTCGGATCAGATTACTACACAGTGAGGTCTGATCGGATTACTACACAGTGAGATCTGATCAGATTACTACACAGTGATGTCTGATCAGATTACTACACAATGAGGTCTGATCAGATTACTTCTCAGGTTTTTTTTATCAGATTATTTCACAGAGGTCTGATCAGATTACTTCAGTGAAGTCGGATCAGATTACTACACAGTGAGGTCTGATCGGATTACTACACAGTGAGATCTGATCAGATTACTACACAGTGAGATCTGATCAGATTACTACACTGAGGTCTGATCAGATTACTACACAGTGAGGTCTGATCAGATTACTTGGTGAGGTTTTTTATCAGATTATTTCACAGAGGTCTGATCAGATTACTTCAGTGAGGCCTGATCAGATTACTACACAGTGAGGTCTGATCAGATTACTGCACAGTGAGGTCTGATCAGATTACTTGGTGAGGTTTTTTATCAGATTATTTCACAGAGGTCTGATCAGATTACTTCAGTGAGGCCTGATCAGATTACTACACAGTGAGGTCTGGTCAGATTACTTCACAGAGAAAGTTCAAAAGATGTTCAGATGTTTATGTTCAGGCGTGTTTAATCAATATAATATTAATAATAATGATAATTATCATGTTAACCTGTCCAGGTGTCTAACAGCTGTTTGTACCTGTGTCTTTGTCTCCTCAGTGGCACGTTCAGGCCACCTGTGCCACTCAGGGTACAGGTCTCTACGAGGGTCTGGACTGGCTGTCCAATGAGCTGTCAAAACGCTAGAGCAGCGGGCAGGTAACAGGAAGCAGCAGACTGATGTCATCGACTGATGTCATCGACTGATGTCACCATGTACAAACTGATGAAGAGGTGCAGGAGGAGGCGGAGTTTCACAGGACTGTTTTTGTTTTTTTTAAATTATAAATGTGTCTGTCTGTAGGAGGAAGTGACGTCATGGACTCTGAGCTCACCTTTATTTCCTATCATCCTCTTCTGTTCTTCCTGCAGATGTTTGTTAGATCTGTTTTTTCTTTTAATCCGCATGTTTTAACTGAATCATGTGACAGGAAGTGAGTCAGGAGGGGCGTGGCTTATGACAGGCTGCAGTTACCTGTTTTTAGAGGGCAGTGTTTGACAGGTGACAGTTACCTGTGGGGGGGTGGGGTTGTGACAGATGACTCTTACCTGTTGAGGGGAGGTTGACAGATGTGACAGGGGCAGGATTTGTGACAGGTGACAGTTACCTGTTGGGGAGGGGGTTGGGTTAATGACAGGTAACTGTTTCCTGTTTTTTTAGAGGGTGGGGTTTATGAAAGGTGACAGATACCTGTGGGGGCAGGGGGCGGAATTTGTGACAGGTGACGGTTACCTGTGGTGGGGGCAGGGGGCGGAGTTAACTGCAGGTGACAGTTACCTGTTATTTGATGACTCATTCCACAGAGCCGAACCTGAAGGCCTCGTCATTCCTTATCAATGTGAAGAAGAAACAGAGACGACAATGATGCAATAAAGGTTTTTTTTTCTTCGCACCTGTTTTTGTTATTTTTAGTTTAATATTTAAAATAATTCATATTCATGAGGCTCCAAAAATCTTTTTGTGACAGAAAAAAATTCCCTGTTATAATTTGGTATTTGAACGCATCACCAGTTTGTGTTATAAGAAGAAAATGAACCTGTTAAATGAGATGTAAAGGTTTTATTTTATATGTTCTGACATATTTGTTATTAAAACAAAAATGTTTTATAACATTAATTTTTGGTGAACATTTTCTTGTTATAAGTTTGAACCATATTTAACAACATTTAGAGACAGGAATAAACAGATCAAAGTAAATTTGCTCAGTTTTGTTACAAGAATCTTTTCTTGAGATTTTTCATGTTATGACATTTTTTTATTTTGTGTTGTGAGAATTCTTCCTCATCTCTAATAATAATAATGAGAAAGATAAATGTTTTGTTATGGGGGAACAATGTGATGTCACAGTGGCAGGAAAAATTTTAACATGGAAAAGATCATGTTAAAAACATCTTATATTGTTTTATGTTCTAACAAGAAAATGTTTAAATGAAATGTTAGTTTATTTATATATTTTTGCTATTTTCATTTAGACTTTTTCTCATTAGTGAATGATTCTGTTGTAACAGGAAACTTTTCTTCTTATAACAATATTTCACTTTATATCATGAAAATCAACATGATTTTTTCCGCACCAACTTATATTAAACTGATTTTGTGAAATTAAGTTTTTTCATAATAAGATCAATTTAATCTGTCAGTTTATTTGGATTTTCATGATAAACAAATTTGTTGAAATGAATTTTAATGTTATGTCATATTTTCCTGTTCATGCTCCAGTGTTGAAACCTGATCTATGTTTCATATTCTACAGTGTTGAAACCAGATCTATGTTTCATATTCTACAATGTTGAAACCTGATCTATGTTTCATATTCTACAGTGTTGAAACCAGATCTGTTTCATATTCTACAGTGTTGAAACCAGATCTATGTTTCATATTCTACAGTGTTGAAACCAGATCTGTTTCATATTCTACAGTGTTGACACCATGACACATTAACGTGACAGTCACAGACTCCCTTT